>NC_135498.1:170518922-170716422 GCF_052857255.1 Amblyomma americanum | reverse complement strand
GCCGCCGCTGCCGCCGCCTCCGCCGCTGCCGCCGCTGCTGCCGCTGCTGCTGCTGCCGCCGCCGCCGCTCCCGCCGCTGCTGCCGCCGCCGCTGCTGCTGCTGCTGCTGCCGCCGCTCGCTGCCGCGGCCGCAGCCGCCGCTGCTGCTGCTGCTGCCGCCGCCCGCTACCGCCGCTGCCGCGGCCGCCGCCGCCGCTGCTGCCGCTGCTGCTGCTGCTGCTACTGCTGCCGCTGCCGCTGCTGCTGCTGCCACCGCCTCCGCCGCCGCTGCCGCCGCTGCCGCCGCCGCCGCTGCTGGCGCTGCTGCTGCTGCTGCCGCTGCCGCCGCCACCGCCGCTGCCACCGCCGCTGCCGCTGCTGCCGCTGCTGCTGCCGCTGCTGCTGCTGCCGCTGCTGCTGCTGCTGCTGCTGCCGCCGCCACCGCCGCTGCCGCCGCTGCTGCCGCCGCCGCTGCTGCCGCCGCCGCTGCCGCCGCCGCCGCCGTCGCCGCCGCTGCTGCCGCTGCTGCAGCCGCTGCTCCCGCTGCAGCTGCTGCCGCCGCTGCCGCCGCCGCCGCCGCTGCCGCCGCTGCCGCAGCCGCCGCTGCTGCTGCTGCTGCCGCCGCTCGCTACCGCCGCTGCCGCGGCCGCCGCTGCCGCCGCTGCTGCCGCTGCTGCTGCTGCTGCTACTGCTGCCGCTGCCGCTGCTGCTGCTGCCGCCGCCTCCGCCGCCGCTGCCGCCGCCGCCGCTGCTGCTGCTGCTGCTGCCGCTGCCGCCGCCACCGCCTCTGCCACCGCCGCTGCCGCTGCTGCCGCTGCTGCTGCTGCTGCGGCTGCCGCCGCCGCCACCGCCGCTGCCGCCGCTGCTGCCGCCGCCGCTGCCGCCGCTGCTGCCGCCGCCGCTGCCGCCGCTGCTGCCGCTGCTGCAGCCGCTGCTCCCGCTGCAGCTGCTGCCGCCGCCGCAGCCGCCGCCGCTGCTGCTGCTGCTGCTGCTGCCGCCGCCACCGCTGCCGCCGCTGCCGCCGCCGCCGCCGCTGGTGCCGCCGCCGCCGCCGCTGCTGCCGCTGCTGCTGCTGCTGCTGCCGCCGCCGCTCCCGCCGCTGCTGCCGCCGCCGCTGCTGCTGCTGCCGCCGCCGCCGCCGCCGCTGCCGCCACCGCCGCCGCTGCTGCTGCTGCCGCTGCTGCTGCCGCTGCTGCTGCTGCTGCTGCTGATGCTGCTGCCGCCGCCGCCGCTGCCGCCGCTGCCGCCGCTCGCTACCGCCGCCGCTGCCGCCGCTCGCTGCCGCCGCCGCTGCTGCTGCCGCTGCTGCTGCTGCTGCCGCCGCCGCCGCCGCTGCCGCCGCTGCTGCCGCCGCTGCCGCCGCTCGCTGCCGCCGCTGCCGCCGCCGCCGCTGCTGCCGCTGCTGCTGCTGCCGCCGCCGCTGCCTCCTCCGCTGCTGCTGCTGCGGCTGCTTGCTGCTGCGGCTGCTGCTGCTGCGCCTGCTGCTGCTGCGGCTGCTGCTGCTGCGCCTGCTGCTGCGGCGGCGGCGGCGACGGCGGCGGCGGCTGCTGCTGCTGCTGCCGCCACCGCCGCCGCCGCCGCCGCCATTGCTGCTGCTGCTGCTGCTGCCGCCGCTGCCGCCGCCGCCGCCGCCGCCGCTGCTGCTGCTGCTGCTGCCGCCGCCGCCGCCGCCGCTGCCGCCGCCGCCGCCGCCGCTGCCGCCGCCGCCGCCGCCGCCACCGCTCGCTGCCGCCGCCGCTGCTGCCGCTGCTGTTGCTTCTGCTGCGGCTGCTGCCGCCGCTGCCACTGCTGCCGCCGCCGCCACCGCCGCCTCCGCCGCCGCTGCTGCTGCTGCTGCTGCCGCCGCCGCTGCTGCCGCTGCTGCTGCTGCTGCTGCTGCCGCCGCCGCTGCCGCCGCTCGCTGCCGCGCCGCCGCTGCTGCCGCTGCTGCTGCGGCTGCTGCGGCTGCTGCGGCTGCTGCGGCTGCGGCTGCTGCGGCTGCTGCTGCCGCTGCTGCTGCGGCTGCTGCGGCTGCTGCGGCTGCTGCGGCTGCTGCGGCTGCTGCTGCTGCGGCTGCTGCGGCCGCTGCGGCGGCGACGGCGGCGGCGGCTGCTGCTGCTGCCACTGCTGCTGCTGCTGCTGCTGCTGCTGCTGCTGCCGCCGCCGCCTACGCCGCCGCCGCCACTGCTGCTGCCGCCGCTGCCGCCGCCGCCGCCGCTGCTGCTGCTGCTGCTGCTGCCGCTGCCGCCGCTGCCGCCGCTACCGCCGCCGTTGCCGCCGCCGCTGCCGTCGCTGCTGCTGCTGCTGCTCCTGCCGCCGCCGCTGCCGCCGCCGCCGCTGCTGCTGCTGCTGCCGCCGCCGCCGCCGCCACTGCTGCTGCTGCTGCTGCTGCCGCCGCCGCTGCAGCCGCCGCTGCCGCCGCTCGCTGCCGCCGCCACCGCCGCCGCCGCCGCCGCCGCCGCTGCTGCTGCTGCTGCTGCTGCTGCTGCTGCTGCTGCTGCTGCTGCTGCTGCTGCTGCGTCTGCTGCTGCTGCTGCTGCTGCTGCTGCTGCTGCTGCTGCTGCTGCTGCTGCTGCTGCTGCTGCTGCTGCTGCTGCTGCTGCTGCTGCTGCTGCTGCTGCTGCTGCTGCTGCTGCTGCTGCTGGGAAGAATGAAAAGGAAAGAGCACGGGCTTGCCCACTGGCTCAAGCCGAGCCACTACCGCTGCCCCGTGCCGAAAGTAGGAGAGTTAAAGGTTGAAGAGTAAAGATAGAAAGATAAGACGCGCGTTAGTATGCCCCGGGCCGATCCCGGAGGCAATGCAATACCGGGCTGACCCGTGCCAGAGCGGATCAGGCACTCCGCCGTATATAATAAACTAAGCTTAATCTCTTGGGTCCCAATGGGACCCATTTCAAATATTAAATCTTTTGCGTTTCGCCTCCATCGAAACGCGGCCGCCGCGGTCGGGTTTGAACCCGGGAACTCCGGATAAGTAGCCGAGCGCTCTAACCACTGAGCCACCACGGCTTTTGTCTTTAATGCCCGTTTCGACACTTTACAACAGATCACAAACATGTTCTGCGCTAGATCCTCAGACATCAAGATGGGACATGCGTTTCACTCACGTCAAAAAATCAAAATTGTTTCAAAGAACGCAACTCTCCCATCAACTCGATAACTTCATCTCCAAAACATATCTCCTTGTACACTTCACGCAGCTTAAAATATGTTTTCTTTGAAGTAATCTCGGACAGACCGCACATCTTGATCGCAGTGTCGTACAGCCATCCTGCATGCTTCGCCAAATGGTGTGCAGGCCAAGAAGGAAAATTACGTGGGCCACCGCAGCGGGTTCGTACTTAAATGGTGCACAGCTTCTTCTGACAGATAGTTCCAGTCTTTCGCTGTATATAGAAAAAAAGGAATAAAGATGCGACGATAAGCGCGTAGGTGAGGGGTATACTGATTTAGATTGACTGGTCCGGGATGAATGACGGTAAGCGGACGGTAGGACGTTTTTAGCAATTGGAATAGTTAACCGCTTTACCAGGTAGCACGGTTCATTTGTCTTATGTAGCAGACACTGGTATTACAAGCCGCAGAAGTCACCCCAATAGGCGGAAAAGCCATATTCTGGTTCACCTTTGCTGAAGCAGAGCCTCCCCCCCCCCGTACACACAGACTGTAAGGTTTCCTGCCCCTTTCCTATTCCTCCTATTGCACCGCGTTATCCAGGAACACTACTGGGTCAACTCATGGACGACGCAATTGCGGGCGCTTCCGCCCGCCGTCCTTCATCTCGAGTCGCTGTCAATGAGCGCAGTGTCTGGCTGCTCGGGGGAAACAAAGCGATCACGGCGAACGTATATTTTGCGTTGCTGTCGAATTCTACGCCAAGAAAGATCCCTGCTAAATACGTGCTTAAGGACCAGAAGCTGTGTGCATGAACAAAGCATCGACAGCTGTGCGCGCGCGCTTACGGCCTACGTAAAATTCGCGCAGAAGCACTCCTGGGAGTTATAACGCCGACTCAGAAAACACAAATGTAGAGCGTGGTAGTGGAGGGAAATTCATTAACTTTGCTGTCTGGGACCGGAGCAGAACCAGGCCCTCACTTGGGATCCTTTTCTTTCTCACTGGACGAAGCGGAAATGCGGAACGTTGATATGAGCAGCTGAAGAGGTGCCTTTGCTTTGTTTGCTTTGAAGTGTGCGTTTAAAGGCATGCTATCTTTGCTGCTACAATGAAAGCGCTGTTATGCTGGGAGCCTAGAGATTGCCCTTTTGCCGAATATGGGCGAGAGGAAGGGGGAATCCGCGTAGTTTTGGGGTAGCATTGCTCGGGATAGCTTTGGGTGCCGGGTAGCTTCTGCACCCCTTTCCACTTAATCCGTGGCTTGTCTGATGTGCTGTGCGACGACACATTTACTGAACATTGAAGCACCGTGCGACACTTTTGAGCAGCTAATGTGTGCCTACTTGTATAGCAGGGTGCACGCAGCCATTGCCATAGCGTATCCGTGTTCCTTCTCGGAAAGGCTACAAGTGTCAGGAGAAGACGAGTGGTCATTGCATTACAGGTTAAAGAGGTGAACCGGGCATAAAATCCGCTTCGAGGATACCTTTCCGAAAAGTTAGCTTAGAACTGATGGCCCATTTCTTCCTTAGCCGCCGCGGTGGCTGAATGGTTATGCGTTCGGCTGCCGACCCGAATGACGCAGATTCGATCCCGGCCGCGGCGGTCGAATTTCGATGAAGGCGAAATTCTGGAGGCCCGTATACTGTTTGATGTCAGTGCACGTTAAAGAACACCAGGTGGTCGAAATTTCCGGAGCCCTTCACTACGGCTTCCCTCCTAGCCTGAGTCGCTTTGGGACGTTAAACCCCCATAAATCAAACCAAACCAAACCATTTCTTTCTTAAACACAGTACCTGTGCGGCGCCTAGTTACAGTAAAAGAATGCCCCTGTGCAGTCGGCAACAGCCCCGGGAATTGTAACGGAAACAGAATGTCGACGCGGGCCGAATCACTGCGCTCATGCGGTGATCGCTTATCTCTCCCGATTGCATTCTTTTTTTCTGTTTGCCGCGCAGAGCTGCCGGTCGCTGCTAATCGGGCGGAAAACAACTGCGGTGGCAAGACGCGCATGAATCACGAGGCGCGTCGGCGCACACAAAGGCCCAAACGAGCCATTGTGATCGCCGGCACGCATTGCTCGCTTCCCTGCTCGCAGTGCCATCGGTGGCGGGGAAGTGAAACAAGGGTCGAAGGAGAGGCAGAAGGGCGGCCTATTTCTCGCGTCGTGATTGAATGCTTGAAGGGGAGGGGGAAGTTCTGTTGGTAGTATATGGTGGCTGCGGGGACATTTATTTATTTATCAGTTATGCATTCTCAGACAGAGCCTTTTCAGGGATTTCAGCCGCGAGGTGGGGGGGGGGGGGGATAATGAATATATAAAGAGTTGCAGATATCTATTACGAACTCTGCTGCACAGCTTGACACTGCATTTCATTAGATCAGCGAACTCATTTTCATTTCTTTAAGCATCCTCGCCATCCCTCATTCCAACCCTTTTATGCCCTGAGGCAATAAAGATAGCTAAAAAAACACTGGTACACGGGAAAACTACACATCATGTTTCGCTCGAATTAGGGGAAATATAATAACTCAAGCAACCAAAGAGACTACAACAGCACAGCTACAAAGATTGAATATGTGTCCTATAATATATGGAACAGCAAAAGATGCATGAAATAACACCAAAATACGGAAACAAACAGTAAGCATTGATAAGGACATGTGCATCCATATAACCTGCACTTTCAATCTCTAGTGTGTAACTGACCAGGGCATCTGTCCTTTTAAGGCTCAATAATCGATACCCACACCTGTCTGCCTACCTTATGCTAAGCGCGTTTTAACACCCATGTATAAACGTCCAGTACTTTGAGAGGTTCTAACAGACGGACAGACGGATGGAGGAATGGATGGATGGACGGATGGATGGACGGACAGACGGACGGACGGACGGAAGGAAGGAAGGAAGGAAGGAAGGAAGGAAGGAAGGAAGGAAGGAAGGAAGGAAGGAAGGAAGGAAGGAAGGAAGGAAGGAAGGAAGGAAGGAAGGAAGGAAGGAAGGAAGGAAGGAAGGAAGGAAGGAAGGAAGGAAGGAAGGAAGGAAGGAAGGAAGGAAGGAAGGAAGGAAGGAAGGAAGGAAGGAAGGAAGGAAGGAAGGAAGGAAAAGGACGGACGGAGCATCCCTTTTAAACCGGCTGGTGGCGGCTCCACCAGGGTCAGAGTTTGTTTAAAACTGATCTCCTCAATCACTTTCATGTAGCTAACCCTTCTTCTAAGTAGGACGGACAATTCACTTTAGGTTATACTGATTTTCACCAATTTTCTAACCGTTTTTTACTACCTCTACCATGGAAACACTCACGTTACTTTCGTTATCCCTGAATCCTAATACTTTAGAGAAGACAGTCTGGCCGGCTTGGACATCTGCATGGATGGTACGGCATTCCAGGAGAATATTTTTACGTGACGGCAAGCCGATGAAGAGAGAACGACGTGACAGTGGCTATGACAAGATTTAATAGCAGTGGGCCTAGCGGGAGCGGCCCGTGCCCCGCCACTGCCCACTTTGTCGCCTTTTTGTCCATGACACTACCCACGGCCACCGAGCGATCGTCCCGATCACGCGAACTAGAAGAATGGCAGTGGCGATGAAGCGTGTGCGTGCCTGTGCGTGAGTGTTATCAAAGCCTCAGGTCGTATATGACCTCTCTGAGCTGCAGAATTGTTTGTGGAGACCTCCCCTTAAAAATAGGCTGAATTGTCTCTTCAGACCTGCCGCAAACTCTACGTGAATCAACATCATAGGTACATTTCAGCTTGCATCTGAACGTTCTAAGGCACCCTGATATAGCTTCAAACGACAGGGTGCTTCCTTCTAAATTATTGTAAAGTAATTCCTTTCTGATGTCACTGTTTGTCTTGGATATACATCCGTAGTCGGATATTTTCCCATGGAGTTTACCCAGTTCGTACCCTCGACCTGCCGGCCCTCCTCTAAATGTTCTTTATTATCCGGTTCCGTTTTCCTGCCTGAAATGCCTTACCTGCCTGTCAGTTTTCATTCATCTTCCGCAGCCATTCTTAGGGCAAGATTTTGCTGTGCACTTCCAGGGCTTTGAATGATGTCCATTTCATGTCCCTCTCAGCGGCCTCCATTTCAGATGATTATCTGACTGTCATGCCAGCTGCGTCACTGAGAACTGTTGAGCCCTGCCGAAAGTATTTTCGTGGAGGAGAATATGAAGTCAATGAGCTAACCAATGTCTTCTTGCGCCTCCGTCTGCTCACAACGAGAAATTTGCCGTACCTCACAACTCTAATTTTGATCCGGAGTTTCAAAACTGGCCTCAGTGTCATCTGGTAATTTTGATCAGATGAAAGGCATCAGCCAACAATGGACCCCGCTGATATGATCAGAGAGCTTTGTTGCAGAACTTTGTAGATATTCAACGAGGTCCTTCTAATTTTCTTTATTTCGATTCTGTTCGTATATCGTATGCATTTTTCCTTGTGTAACTCGGAGGTGCACAATAAACAGAAAAATAAATACACAATGCTTCTATAGGTGTACTCAAGAATGTCGATGAAATGCAACAAATGTATTTGAACTTGCCGCCTACTGGAAGGTCGCTTCCACTGCCGTTTGGGAGCGCCACCTTGTTAGAGTGGTTCACACCTTCTTTGTTTCTTTGTGTTTCTACATTCCACGCTGCCCCTGAAGACTAAAGCGCATCGGGGAGCGATAAACTGTGCGGACGTGCATTCTTAACCATCGCGCTCTGGTTTGTCCGAAAGTGAGGCTTCGCTATCTTTGCAAGCATCACACAAGTACGAAAAATGGATACTTCAGGTTCCACTAAAGAAAACAAGTGCCCATTCGCGCCCGTATGACAAATCGCCATCAAAAAGCTTGGCAACTCCGCTGTTTGCGTCGCTACAACGGAACGCTCGCCGGCAGAGTAGCGCACCGCTAGTCCCACCTGTACCTAGCAAAAACTTCCACCTCCATTCACCTGTTGGGACCTTGGGTGACTGTGAGAGAAACACAATGCGCTATCGTTGCGCTTCTAGGTTAGGCTGATCAGAGTGCTCGATTGGCCATGACTGAGCCTCGGCTTGACCAGAATTGCGGCTTGCCTTGCGAGCAACGGTTTTCTCGCCCACAGTCTGACAAGAGGCAGCACGAAGACGCGAATTTCTTCGAAAGCAACACCCCCGTTTCGAGCTTTGGGAAAGACTGTCTCTAACAACGATGCTGCTCCAACATTCCTGCAACGGCACGAGTTTTTCTTGACAATAGAAAATCGGGCCAAATTTCCCGCTAGCCCCAAGCGCAAGCAGAACATACGTCGTGGGTCAGACCGCAGCCCGCTGGCTACGGCAAAGACGCTGATCCAGGCGTCGCCGCGTTGGAAAGCACAGTCAGCGGCCCGCAAGACGAGCGCAGGCAGGCCCAAGAAAACGGATTGTTTGGCTCTGCACTCCTGAGTCTTTGTTACTCACCAGTTTAACCATTGTTGACGGGATTTTAACAGAGTATACTGAGGCTATCTGAGGCGAAAGGCTATCTAGACGCAAGGCATATGGCCTGCCAACGATTGCTCGGTTTCATTACCATGTATACGTAAGAGCATTCGAGTCCAACTGCCTTGTCCACAAGTGTGGCGTAGAGCCACAGAATGATAGCTTAACTACGGGCTATGGTAAGCGCTCACGCGTCCAGGGCACTATCTTCGCTGATGGTGCACCTAAATCGTCTTAGGGGAAGCTAACGGTCCAGATAGCTTCTGTATTCTCAAGGCTCGCGTGTGAAACGCTTCTAACAGCAGCTTTCGTGTGAACGAAGCGTTGATGCTTCGTCCCAAGCCCGGAAAAGCCGTGCACGCTCAGCAGACGTGTCGTACATCCGGATAACCTCGCTTTACGCTGGAATGGGGCCAGCGCGACAATCGTGTTGGCCGAGTCGCATAATCCGCCATCAGTTGTTATTCAGGAGGCATTGAGGAACCATTCCCATCTTTCTTTTTGTAGCGATAGCTGCATTACGGCGGCATTTCGAGCCTTCAGCGTGGCGGTGGCACGTGACCGTGACGGTGGCTGCGCAGCCACTTCGTGGCGGCGGCACGTGGTTGGTCACGTGGCCAGCAACGTGGTGCTTATCAGCTGCTGCAGCCGGCGTTTCGGCGCGCCGGCTAAACCGAGCTGCAACAGCGGTGCGCATGCGCCGTGTTAGTAGGACGAAGATGAAGAAGGAACGACCAGCGAAACGGAGCGGAGAAAGACTGTGCCATCTTTTGATAGGCTAACAACAACAACAAGACTGACTTTGCCATTCAGCTGAGCAGGTTCCAATCGGCCAGATGTAGTGATCGCGTCACTCCAGGTTTAACCAGAGCTAAACCACCGCCCATTTTTTTTGTAATTTGACCCGCGGCAAACGGTAAAACAGCTGCTGATAAATTATCTCTACGCATATTAGCAGCAGCTCACACATATTCACTTAAAATGAATGTAATTTGCGGTTGCTGAGTGGCTGTCGCATTCGGGAGCTGATCCCAAGGACGCCTTATGAAATCTCGGTTGCGGCGGCAGCATTTCAATGGAGGTGTAATGATGAAGATGGCCGAGTGCTGCGCGAAATGCGCGATAAAGAACAGCAGGAAGTGTAAGTGATCCGGGGCCCTCCACATACGCCGTGCGTCACAACCCATCAGCAGCTTTTAAACGCTAATAGACCGCCTATTTACAAAAAGGCTTGACCGTGTGTTCCGCCGATATATTCAAAGATGGATGACCTTCAAGCAGAAAGGTGCCATGTCTGATGACGACCGCCTCGTTTCACAACCTCGCAGGCATGGTTGTGCCAACGGTAAGCACGTGAGTTCGACTTCCACGTCACCTGGTGTGCTTTGAGCCACTGGCCGATAGCTTCGTGATGCGCTTCGCTTGGCGCTTGCGCCAAATGGAGACCCTTTGGCCCATGAACAAATGCTCTTCCCCCGCCCTTCCTTCAGTTTTTCCTCGCCCTTCATCCAAGCGCGGTTCAAGCGCCATATTCTAGAGCCGGCGGCTTCCGGTTTTAGTGAGAAGAGCTATTACCGCGCCTATTATAGCGTCGTAGCTTCCACAGACGGTGATGTCCACAGCGCCAGCCATTAGCATGAGACCAACTGAAAGGGATTAGGAAAGTCAACCATTCGAGAACACGTACGGTCCCCGGTGCCCACTGTTGGGATTCAGGTAGTACGGTCGGCCCTGAAGAGGGACTAGGGAGTCGGATGCGTGGTTAGGATAAGGAGGCGAGAAAACTTAATACAATCTATTTACGTGATGTTTAGATTGCAAGTAAAAAATGAGAGCAGAAAGATGATGGAGGCAAGAGCCGAGAGAGGAATCTCCTAGCATACACTTCACTGCTCGTTTTAAAACCTGCTTCATCCCTAGGTCCCTAGATGGAGCTCTAGGGATGTCACAATGGCACAGCAGGCAGGTTGTGACATCGGCGCTCTCTTGCAGCAAGCAGTTCCGGTGGTGATGGTGTTAAGGCCACTTCGTCGCAGCACTTCTGTCTGCGATGGAAATTCCCTACCATGACAAGCAGCACTAATGGAATCTGGCGATGACTGGCGTCAGCTTGGAGCACGGTTTGCAGGAAGGTCACCTGGCCCCGAGGAGGTCGTCGTGTTCTGTCTGCAACGACGCGTGGGAAAGAACCGCCTCCTCCCTCTGTCGCTGCCGGTGCCAGTAGAGGGAAGATGAAGACCTTTGGCTTCCGCCTGCGTCGTCTGGCTTTCGCTGTGTCACGCGATTGATGAGCCCCGCCGAAGTGGCTTGCTGGTGAGAAGGGGGTGAACCCCTACTCCCCGTAACAAAAGAGGAGACGCTTCTGCGGCCGCCGTGTCCTGTCTGCAGTTGGCGTTGCACCGTCGCATTGGTTGACGGAATAATTGCAGGCTCTCGGTTCTCCCGCTCTTTAGCCGGCGTTACTCGAAGGACGATCACAAAAAGCAGCCTTTCCTGGAGCTCTGGCTCAACACCACTCACGGTGAGACACCGTGTCTCTTCTAAAGTCGTAACGCACACCCCAGCCCACTTTCAACATGTGTCCTACTGGCCTAGGGGGCTGCCTTAGAGCCTGACGAGACTGCTGGCGTCACTTAACGCCGTCATTCAGAGTGGTTGCTGTAAAGGGTCACCGTCGGCGAAATCTGCGCTGGTTGGCCCCGCTTGAGAATCACTCGTGGTAACACCGGCCGCACTTGAACACGCTCTCAATTCGCGCACATCGATAAGGGATAAACCAAACAGGGCAAGTTTCTCAGTCAACAAAGGAAAATCGCACTTCGTGGAACATATGTGACTATTTCTCCTTTGTTTCGATCGTGCTAAAGCATTAAATATTCTCTCCTTTGTTTCGATGGTGCTAAAGCATTAAATATTCACTGTTGAACAGCGTGGGAAGACAGGGCAGACGAATGAAAGACCACGGAACACAAGCGCTGGCTCGCAACTGATTCTTTACTCGGAGAAACAATCCTTGCAAGCTTTCTTTTCCAGGAAAAAAACAAAAACAACAAACACGAAAACGTAAAAGAAGAAAACAATGCTGCTCATTATACAGAACGGTGAAAAACAATCGTTTTTCCGAATAAAAAAGCAGTTGCGAGTCAGCGCTTGCATTGCGTGCTTTTCTTCCGTCTTTCATGACTTCCCGCGCTGTTTAACAGTGAATCAGTAGTAACTTGCAGGTGTACATCTACACCTGATCCTGACGGGGTTTCGTACGCGTCTCTCTCTCACCTTGGTATGGAAAGCCGAACTGCGCTGCTCAATTACTACTATGACCCGGCCTCCGGAATCGCTCCAGAACACTGGAAGATCAGCCGCCTGGTTGCTCTTTTGAAGCCTGGAAAGCCCCCTTATGAGCTTACCTCATACCGGCCAGTTGCACTGGCAAGCTGCGTCGGTAAGGTTATGGAGAAAATGGTGCTGGCGCGGCTCGAATGGTTTTTAGAGCAGAATGCTCTCTATACGGACATGATGACCGGGATCCGGCGGGGACGTTCTCCGATTGACAGGGCAATCGACCTCATATCGACAGTGCAACGTGAAAAACGTAGTCGCCGACTCGTCGCTGCTGTCTTAGGCCTACTATAAAGGGGCCTACTATAACGTACTTCATGACGCCATCCTTGATGCCCTTGACGACATAGGCGTTGGCGGCCGGATGTACTCGTGGATTGTGAGCTACCTCAACGGCCGGTCCGTTTACATGTCTACGCCTGATGGAAAGACTACCCGTCATCAGGCTTGCCGTGGAGTTCCTCAGGGAGGAGTTCTCAGCCAACCCTTATTTAACGTGGCATTGATTGGACTGGTGAGTGAATTTACTTCCCACTCACATTCACATCAGTGCCTATGCTGATGATATCTGCATCTGGGCTTCGGGTTCGACACGTCCGCAAATGCGCGCGAGATTACAACGTGCCGTGTCATCTACTTCAAGGTGCCTACGACGTCAGGGTTTGCACTTAGCAGCTGAAAAATATGCTGTGGTCGCATTCACGTGCAAGTCAGTCTGCCGCTACCCGGTAACACTTCAAGGGGTTGCAATACCATATGTCTCCTACCACAGATTTTTGGGCATTATTATTGACCGCGATCTGTCCTGATCGAGGCATATAAATATGCTAAAGAAAAGACTCACCCTTTCTGCCATGTCCTTCGCTTCGTAGCACGCATTAAATTGGCCCCAACGGAGCGCTCCTTGCTTCGACTTTACTATACCCTCTTTATTGGCTACATTCGTTACAGCCTTCCTTTACTCTCTAACATGAGTATTTCCTGCTTGCGTACATTAGAGAGTGTCCAAGCACAGGCGCTCAAGATCTACCTCGGATTACCACGGTGGGCCTCGAACAAAGGCACGATTGAGGAATCTCGTGTGTGCCCGATATCGATCTACTTGCCACACGAACCACTTCGTGTATATTTATGCGCGCTTACACGGCCCCGCTGTCACCCGCTGATGGAGATTTTTGATGAGCGACCAGACAGCAGCTTTGCACGTGCACTGCGCTTCCATCGATCCGAATTGCCATCATACTATGCCCTGCTGCATCATCCCTTGCAGCCACCATGGGTGATGGCCCAGCCTTCAGTATGCCTGCATGTCCCTGGCATAATCCGAAAATCTGTGATGCCGGTGAGCGGACTGAAGCAACTTGCTCTTGCCTACATCTGGTCAGAACACCAAAACTGTGTGCACGTATACACGGATGGATCAGCGTCACCAAAGGCATCAACAGCAGCTTTTGCAATCCGCGCTCAGCAGACGACCCGCAGATTCATTTTAGGACATAAGCCGACTTCAACCGCTGCAGAGCTTGCGCGCCTTTAGGGAAACGATCCGCCACATCTGCGGAGAACCGCCTCAGGAGTGGTGCATTTTCACTGACTGTAACCTCAGCTACAAATTTTGGGATGCTTCCTACGCCGCACCGCCTACCGAGCTCTGGCTCTTGATGTCATTAGTCATTAGTCTCCTGTCATTTGCTCAAGAAAAAGGCCACCGTAGAGTGTTTCAGTGGATCCCTGGACACTGCGGACTCGATGCAAATGAGACCGCCGACGCTGAAGCGAGGAGCGCCTTCAGCAGTGGCCTGCGTACAGCTGTGCCGTTCTCTAGACCTGACACCACTTGTCTCCTATCGGAAACAACGAGGAGTGCGACGGCTAGGTACTGGGCCCTACCAGACACTCGAAACATATGCCTTAAACGGATAGATCCGGCGTTGACCTTTTCTGTTCGTCGCGGTATACCGCGCCCTATTGCATGCGTAATCCATAGATTGCGTTTTAACGTCGCCTTCACGCGCAAATACTTGCACTTAACAGGACAAGCGGACTCCCTGGACTGTACCACATGTGGCGTGCAAGAGACTATAGAACATGTTTTAGCGGTGTGTCCAGCATATACACGTGAAAGACATGCTTGCATCTGTTTTGAGGTCTATGGACACAAGGCCCCTCACGGAGGATTTGATCCTCGGCGCTTGGCCAGATAGTTTGAGAACTGTACAGGCAACGCGAGCGCTCTCACGCTTTTTAAGCGACACGGACCTTCCCTCGCGTTTGTGATGTTATAAAGTGCGCATTTTTAATGTATTTTTTCATCTGCCTCCTCCAATCACCATCAGCCCCCATCGTGACTCTTTTTTCTCCTCTTCCCGTTCCCCAGCGCAGAGTAGCAGGCCAGATACTTTTCAGGCCAATTTCTCCGCCTTTCATGTTAATAAACCCTCTCTGTCAGTATTAACTTGCCCAAATCTCAGCCTCAGTTGCATTACTTATGCTGTACTGGCAACGGCATGCAAATTTTATGCCAATAATCGCACTGATGTGCTGATGCTGCAAGCATTGTCTGTATACCTATATCGCGTTTTTGCTTTCCAATCTCAGCTTGATGCTGCTGTATCTCTGAAGAGTTGTGCTGCGCGTGTCATGTGTGGTACCGAAGAACAGTCACATGACTTAATGCGTATTATTTCACTCGCTTACAGTGTACTTGCCGAAAACCTCAATAAAGCAACGAACCCGAGCCAAACTAATCTAATGTGAATAAATCCGCAGTTTTCACTCCCAAGTCATACAGTCCAGAATGTGAAAATATGCTGAACGGTAACTCCCATTGGCGCCCTTGCTGGTTAAGCCGCCGTGGTAGATCATTTATTATGGCGCTCAGCTGCTGACCCAAAAGACGCGGGTTGGATTCTGGCCGCTGCGGTCGCCTTTCGATGGAGGCGAATGCTACAGGCCCGTGTAGTGTGCAATGTCAGAGCATATTAAAGAACCCGAAGTGGTTGAAATTACCTGGAACCTTTCTCTACGGTGTCCCTCATAGCCCGAACCGCTTTGGGACGTTAAACCCCATAAAACCAAAACCAAACGCCTGCAGTGCCACTTCTACTCGATCCTGTAAGAAGTGCCCGTGTGTGGAATTCTCACCCACAGCGATCGCCGGCTGAATGACACGTAAATCGTTAGCGGGCGGAAGAGGCCTCGTCCGATCGACATTCGATGCGCTCGCTCCAGTAAACAGAAACTACGTAAAGCGATGGCGGGCTGAAGTGGTGCTATATATGGTGTCTCTTCTTCTCGAACGGCTAGCGCCGCCAAAACGGGGAGGCGCGGGCATCGAGGCACCCCATTCATCCGCTTAGCACATTAGACTGCAGGTAGTTCGGACGGTTGCTCCTTCTGTCCTGATCGCGGCCTTTCGAAACTTCTCGGTCAGTATGTGAGGCAGCCTCAGCGAACACGGCAGGCGGTGCAATTCACGTTGGGCAACGTTAGTGACGGCCCTTTTTTCTTACCTCCACGGGCGCGGGTTGCCTGATGAGCAGGTCGTCGTACTTCTGCAGCTTGCACGCGATGAGCATTAGGATGCCAGTTGAACCAAAAATGGCACGGTTCAAATTCCACTGCGCATTGATAAGGTTGTAGAAGAAATCTTTCAAGGCATACACAACCAATAAAGCCAAATGATTCGGGAGGCAGCTGTACAGGCGGCGCGGTCTACCATTCAAACAAAGATGCAGGGCGAAGAAACGTAAATATATTCTCTGTCGAGTAGCTATTGCTAGCAAGGGCACAGTTTGCACCGTATTAAGTGCACAATGTAGCTATACACTGCGCAAGAACACACGTCAAAAAGTCCGCCGTCAGCACCAAAGTCGCTGCCATGCACAAAGGCATGCGTCCATACCTTCAAAGCTGCTTGTATGGAAGAGCTGTCGCGTGTGTTGAAATATACGAAGCTGCAGAAACTAAGTGCGGGTTGTCCTTGGATAAATTAACTATTCGAGAGCGCCTCTGCGCTGCCGTACGTAACGGTCACAATAAAAATAAGCGGATCTCCCACAAATAACTCCAGTTGGTTGGTAACGCTTCTTGTCAGCATGGTCTTGGTGCACCAGCAGCTGTAGCTCCTCTTCCTTTAGTGCTCTACTTTTTCCTGTGTAGTACTGCAGCAAATATCGTTTGGCTCATTGAAGGGCGCTCGGTAAGCAGAATCGCGTCCTGGCGTCGAGCTATGAGCTGGTGGATCTACCAGGGACCGTCACCAGCGAAGTCTGGCCCCTGGGCTCCGTCGGTGGGCAAGTCTGGCTCTAGGAGCAAGAAACGGCTCGAATTGCTGGCCTCAGCTGACGCGTTGGCAGTGGTGGTGGTGACTTCTGCACCTGAGAAGATGACGAGGGCGATGATGAGGATGAACAGCCCGGTGATGGCCGAGGCGATGCCCATCAGGGCCAGAGCCCTGCGGCCACCGGCGGCGTCGGAGCCACTCGCCAGGGCCGCGTCGCTGCCCATCGCCGCGCCCGCCTCGGCGGCGCCGCCTTCCCCGCCACCCGCGTCGGCCTGCTTGCCCTCCTCCTTGGCGCCGGCTTCCTGGTTCTCCTCGCTCGACTCCTTCTTGTCGTCGCCACCGGCGTTCTGGCCCCCGGATTCGCCCTCTTCGCCGGCGTTCTCGTCACCTTCCTCGTTGCTGCCGCCGCCCTCTTTGTTCTCCTCCTCGGACATGGCTGCGCTTCGCTCTGCGGTGGCTTCCTCTTCCTCGGTGGGAGATGGCGCGAGCGTACAGCGGCACGTTCGTAGTTTCGTAGTTTCGCTGGCTGTCTTCGTTTACGTGTCGTGGCGCCCGCGTCGCACATGAAGTTGCCACTCCCCTTCCGTTGTCCGAGCTTTGTTCATTAATGGATCCGTTCCGCCACTTTTCTGCACTGTGCAAGCTGAGTTTCATTTTGTCTTACTTATTTGTTTCCATCATCATCAGCCTGACTACGTCCACTGCAGGGCAAAGGCATCTCCCATGTCTCTCCCATTAACCCTGTCCTTTGCCAGCTGCGGCCACCGTATCCTCGCAAATTTTCTTAATCTCATCCGCCCACTTAACTTTCTACCGATTCCTGCTGCGCTTGCTTTCTCTTGGAATCCACTACGTTACCATTGCATGCCCTTGCCAAGCCCTGTGCCAATAAGCAGCTAAAAAAGACCCAGACCCCGTCCCAGTGGTTGCCCGGGAACCTTGTGTGGTTGCAACGAGCATTACCACCCTGTTTGTGGAGACACTTAAAAACTTGATGTTTTTGTTAAACTCTGTCATATGACGGCGATTGTGGTAGTGGTGATGACGCAACAGTCAATAAAAAAATTGTCTGTGGTTTAGCTCTGGTTAACCCAAGTCGAATTGCGAAAGCTTCGTTTCCTCGGCACGTCGTCTACGCAGCGTCTCATTCCGACGCCCTCGAGAATTAAAAGCCGTCTCTTCCGCAGTTTAAGAGTCACTAAGGAAGGTGTCACTTCTTCTAGCCGCATGTGCGTTACGACGCTTCTCTAGTCTTGCGGCGCCTTCTTCTGGCGTCTCTTGAGCGCGTTGTCTCTTGCTCGCTTTGTTCTGTCGTTGCTGAGTCTCTTTCCCGCTCTCCACAACCACTACAATATGCACGCCGTTTAGCTAAACGTTGTTCCCGCTCTTCATCCGTTTCTTCCGCACGCCGCCGCTTCTTATCTGCAGCACATCGTTGCAGCTTCACCTTATACACATCATCCGACATACCGTGGAGGATTCGCTGGGACGACTGCGACGAGCCGAGTTGGGGGGGGGGGGCGCTTTTCCAAAGCTGGCATGACGTCCTCGCGAGAGCGGCGCGCAGCTGCAGCATGGAGGATTCGCTGGGACGATCGCGACGAGCCGAGTTGGGGGGGGGGGGGGGGGGGCTTTTCCAAAGCTGGCATGACGTCACGTACAGCGAGCGCCCCTCGCGACAGCGGCACGCAGCTGCAGCATGGAGGATTCGCTGGGACGATCGCGACGAGCTGAGTTGGGGGGGCCGCTTTTCCAAAGCTGGCATGATGTCACATGCAGCGAGCGCCCCTCGCGACAGCGGCGCGCAGCTGCAGCATGGAGGATTCGCTGGGACGATCGCGACGAGCCGAGTGGGGGGGGGGCGCTTTTCCAAAGCTGGCATGACGTCACGTACAGCGAGCGCCCCTCGCGACAGCGGCACGCCGCTGCAGCATGGCGGATTCGCTGGGACGATCGCGACGAGCCGAGTTGGGGGGGGGGGCGCTTTTCCAAAGCTGGCATGACGTCACGTACAGCGAGCGCCCCTCGCGACAGCGGCGCGCAGCTGCAGCATGGAGGATTCGCTGGGACGATCGCGACGAGTCGAGTTGGGGGGGCCGCTTTTCCAAAGCTGGCATGACGTCACGTACAGCGAGCGCCCCTCGCGACAGCGGCGCGCAGCTGCAGCATGGAGGATTCGTTGGGACGATCGCGACGACCCTAGTTGGGGCCCGGCTTTTCCACAGCTGGTATGACGTCACACATAGGTCACGTTAAAGGTCAATGGTGGATTCTCCGAGACGACGGCCAAGAGCGGAAACCTCGAGCAGTATTGCTTTCGCAATAAAAATAGGAGGGCGCTTAAGCTTCCCCTTTAAGATTGGAGCGCAAGAGCATGCTACAGCGCTGCCAGATAGTCCACGGAACGCCATCGCTTTGTCCGTTGGACAAATCGTCGCAGTCTCTACTGGGCCTCTGAAAACAACACAGACGCTGCTCCACACTAGCACTCCTTGATTGATGTGGTTCCATCACTCCTGTTCAGAACCGAACGACACTACACCGACGCAGAAAGGTCGCCTACGCGCGCGCCATCTGCCGAGCCAGCGGTGTGAATGGCGAAGAGGGGTCTCAGTGGGAGTTGAATTTCCCCCTTCAGGTGGCGATGAGAGGAAACACCTTGTTGTTGATGAAATCGGTGTTTCTTGATGACCCGGTGGTTCTAACTCGCAAACATTCACGTTACTGGAAGCAAGGAGAAGGTTAACTATTTATTTACAACATAAATAAAACGAGAAGAAACAAAGCAAGGAGCAAACTATTTGCATGACTAAACCGTTGATCAGACGAATTCAGCCCTCGTTCAACCCAGAGTGCTTGTTTTTAAACCCTCTGTCTCCGCCCTTAGCGGGGACAGCAACCAATAAGATTACAAGCGACTCACCTCACCAATCAGTGGTCAGGGAAAGGAAAGTAAGGTTTTCGCCAACTAATCGCAGATTGGGGAAAGAGTACTGCTTAAACATTTCGGAAAGGAGAGGTTGAAATCAAATACACAAACAGCACAAACACGACCGCCCTCTTCCACGGCACCCACGGCCCAGCCGTTACCACTTTCCTCTCTCTGTCGCACACGGGACGAACATATGCCGACGAAACGATCCCTGAAGTGTTTACAGAACACACCGCAAGAGACGAACACAGTAGTTAAGGGAATAGTGGGTTTCCGGTCACTCGGCTAATACTCAGCCGTATCTCGTGCGCCCCCGAAACCTCGTCAACCCCTTAAGAACGAACACATGTCGACAGCTGTACATCGTTAGGCTTCTTAAGGCGGGCTATGCCCGTGACGGCGTGGAGTAAACAAGGACGTCCGCCGCAAGCAGGAGAGGCCGAGACGTGGACGTTTCCCTTTATTGGCGACATCCGACCCCACTGGAGCGGCCTTCCTTGCGAACACAAGACCAACGAGTTCGCGGAAAGGTCAGCGTACTCCACAGTGGGTCACAGATGATAACGCTGCGACGGCACACCAAGCACAAAGGAAATTTACCGCAAACGTATCATACTCGCTTAATTCCGACATCTGTAATTTACATGCTCATAATTACTCATGTACGCCTCAGTACAGATCTCGAAGATAGGTTTCTAAGAAACCCGTGCATTCACTAGACGCGTCTTCACCCATGTTCAAACGTCTAGCCGTCGTCCCTAATAAAAATGGTCTACAGACAGTCTATAGACTTCCTATAGACTCTATTGGCTTGCAATAGATATTTCTTTTTGTCTATTCATAGTCTACAGGCTGTCTGTAGACAAAAGTGTGACAAAAATTAGCTGTGGTTTAGCTTTGGTTAGACCTGGTGTGAAGGGAAAGAAACCTCCGACTCTGCGTTGCTGGTTAGACGTACCGCCTGAAGTACTTCCTGCTGTTTCTTCGCACAGTACGATGCACTCTTCCGTCGTTTCTCGACGTTTGTCGCACGTTCTTCTTGTGTCTTTTTGGCATGGAGTTTTTTACAAGCCTCATTGTTTAATTTCCTAGCCTAGCTTGTTTACACTCATATTCCTTTCATATGACATCACCGCGGTAAAGCATCGCAAGTGTTCCCAGCTCACCAACCGTTGACCTTGACCTTGGAGAGATTTCGGGGTGGTACACCATCATGGTTTGACATATATGCGCCACAACGGCCTACGTGACTTTGCTCCGTGGCCTACGCGACTGCTGCACGGTTGGGCCTCTAAAGCTCTTCAAGGTCAAAAATGGAACTAGACTACCCTCTTCAAAACCTGGCATAGTGAAGCATTCGGTTCGATGACCTTGGCTTTGACTTTTACCTTCGAGAGATTTTGGGGGTGGCCCACCATATTGGTTTGGCAAATATGCGCAACCATGGCCTACGTGACTGCACCATGCCCTACGTGACTTTGCTCCACGGTTTGATCTCTAAAGCTTTTCAAGCTTTCTTGAAAACCTGCCGTAGTGAAGCTTTCGTTTCAAAATTGTATGACCATAAATATATAGATTCTCTAAAGAGTGTCTATAGGATTTGTATTGCCTATATACTGTTCTCTATTGTTTGTCTATAGACTGTTTCAAGAAGTTTTGTAAGGGGTGGGGGAGTGGAAGCATCCCCGTTTCGAACGCCAAACGCCCTGGTTGGATTCCCGGCCTAGACCCCGGTTTTTTGTTCATTGAGTGTGAGTGGATATTTGCGCAGTGAGCAAATATTTCCGACGCGCGGTGCTCGCACTAGGACGCCGACAGAATTTCGACCGAACGAGCAGTATTCGCTGTCGCGTAAAATACGCAACGTTGAAGCCGAGCTACTTGCACCGGCGCGTGGTCAGTAGTCGGGCGCCGGCTACACGGCAGTGTAGTAGAGTCCGAGTGCTATAGCAATGTCAAGGCCCGCCACCTTCGAAAATGTGCGCCACAAGAAGCGATCGCTGTCTTGAACGATGCCTACGTTGTCGGAAAGCAGCTGAAGGCCGCACAGCTGCCTCGAATTTATAACCTCAGTTGTCCTGTCGTCTTCTTTGCGCAAAAAAAACGAATGAGCAAGAGCGAGGAGGTACAGCCTTTGTGAAAAGTTTAGAGCCCAGGGTTTTTGCTTCTAAGCCATGTAGTGGGGCTCCTGTGCCTGAAACAAAATTCGCGCTGGTTGTGATATTCACCCACGATGGTTCTACCCGGCGACGGGGACTCCGTCCTAAACATCCCCCCTCCCCCCCCCCCCCTCCCCACACACACACACTATTTGCTTTCTGGTCTCCGACCGTGAAGCAGCGGTTGTCTGGCCAGAGACCTCTAGTACGCGGAATTTCGTCTCGGGCGTGAGCGGGGCCAGCCAAGGGCAGGGCGCGGGACGTTTTGGCGCGATAGTATATGTTTCGTCCCCGCCTCTGATTCGTCGGCCCGGGCCCCGGGCTGTCCGGGGACGGTGAGAGAGGGACGTTACGAGGGGAATGCGGCGGAGAGTTGTCGAGCTCGAGATCTTGGATGTGCCGATGTGCTGGCTAACCGCGCGTGTGTGTGAAGTGTCAGCCGAGGGGTGGTCGGTTCGTTGCAAAGTCTTTGGCCAGCAGGTAGCGACTCCGGGGACCCGACATCGACAGCCCGACGCCCATTTCGGACTGGACCTCGACCACCCGAAAACCTAAGCCCCCGCCAATCCCACCTTTACGAACTCTGCCCTGAATTCTGTCCTTAAAAAGTGCCTTGTATTTGTATCTTTAGAGCGTTAGCTCTTACTCGTCACGTTCCGAGATTTCGTGGGGTCTCCTACCACCCTGATATCGCAGCGCCACCTGTGACAGCAACTACACGTCACGTTTCGAGATTTCGTGGGGTCTCCTGCCAGATTGATGTATGGAAGATAGGAGCGTCCCCTTTGAAACGGGGCAGTGGTAGTGGCCACTATGCTCAGTTTTTTTCCTTATTTTTTTTTAACTCTGCTGTAAGTTAGTAATAAAATTCGCCATTTTCTTGAAAATACGGCTTCCTACACTTTAAAACTTATTTCACCTCTCTGCTTTTGTGCCACCAATCCTCCAATCGTTTTTTTCTGATTTCCACCGCAGATTTATTTACATGACTATTGTTGTCTCTAAACCCTAAGGCCTCAGGAAGAGTGACTGTGCGTGCATTGACAACGTGATGGATACAATCACATTTTAGAGAGATGTGTTCTATTTCTACAGATTTACCACACGCAACACATGTGTCATCTTCTTCGTTAAATTTCTTTTTGTAGCTGCGCGTTCTAAGACACCCTGACCTAGCTTCAAAGAGGAGGGCACTGCTTCTTGAGTTATCATAAAACGTTTCCTTCCTGATCTGCCTTTTCCAGCATCGATATAGTTCTACACTGTGCTTCTTTTTCATTGACTCTATTCAATTTTTACCTTCGACGTTTTTAACCGGTCGTTTAATGCTCTTTCTTTCTCCTTCCTCGTCTCTGGCAAATTTACTTTCCAGCTTTCTAGTTCGCTTCCTTCACTGTGTGTCAACGCTCTTTCTGTACAGGTATTTAAATACCTTAGCTGCCCACCTGTTATCGTCCAATTTCCTCAGCGTTCTTTGTGTAGTACTTTACTGACCCTGAGATCACAGCGCCCTCAGTGGCAGCATCTAGAAAACAGCACATCTCGAACTAAGACTTGTAGCGCCATCTACAATGGAATTGTCGAAGCAACCACCTGCCACTTGGCAATGATGACGTCACTGTCCATTATGGTGGATAGAGGTGGAGCTATGTGAGTATGATGTCAGGGGACGAAGTTACACACACACACACACACACACACACACACACACACACACACACACACACACACACACACACACACACATATATATATATATATATATATATATATATATATATATATATATATATATTCGCAGACAAGTTAAAGGAAATGAGGGGCCCGTTTGACAAATTTATGAAGGGAGCCAACAGTCACCGAAACCAAGGTGCATAGGGGAACGTAATTTTTTTTTTATGTGTTATGCTTATCAGTGGGATATTATAGTACTTAGATTAATAAATCGCTTAAAGAAAATTACTTATAAAGCAGCAGAAAAAACAACCATGCCACCGGTGGGATCCGAACCCACGACCTCCGAATATCGCGTCCGGTGCTCTTACCAACTGAGCTACGGCGACGGCTGTCCAATCTGCTGCTCTCGTGGGTATTTATGTTTACTGGGTGTAATCGAGCCTTGAGAGTGTTCACCAGCGCCACCCTCGACCATAGCGGCGGACGTAGCACGTCCTGTAATACCGCGAGCGTGACGTAGAACGTCATCTAACGGGGAGGGCGGAAACTGTGCGAGAGCCCTCTTATGCTACCTATGGCATCAAGACTGCCAGAACCGAGACCCTCGTTAAGCTATTCGCAGACAAGTTAAAGGAAATGAGGGGCCCGTTTGACAAATTTATGAAGGGAGCCAACAGTCACCGAAACCAAGGTGCATAGGGGAACGTAATTTTTTTTTATGTGTTATGCTTATCAGTGGGATATTATAGTACTTAGATTAATAAATCGCTTAAAGAAAATTACTTATAAAGCAGCAGAAAAAACAACCATGCCGCCGGTGGGATCCGAACCCACGACCTCCGAATATCGCGTCCGGTGCTCTTACCAACTGAGCTACGGCGACGGCTGTCCAATCTGCTGCTCTCGTGGGTATTTATGTTTACTGGGTGTAATCGAGCCTTGAGAGTGTTCACCAGCGCCACCCTCGACCATAGCGGCGGACGTAGCACGTCCTGAAATACCGCGAGCGTGACGTAGAACGTCATCTAACGGGGAGGGCGGAAACTGTGCGAGAGCCCTCTTATGCTACCTATGGCATCAAGACTGCCAGAACCGAGACCCTCGTTAAGCTATTCGCAGACAAGTTAAAGGAAATGAGGGGCCCGTTTGACAAATTTATGAAGGGAGCCAACAGTCACCGAAACCAAGGTGCATAGGGGAACGTAATTTTTTTTATGTGTTATGCTTATCAGTGGGATATTATAGTACTTAGATTAATAAATCGCTTAAAGAAAATTACTTATAAAGCGGCAGAAAAAACAACCATGCCGCCGGTGGGATCCGAACCCACGACCTCCGAATATCGCGTCCGGTGCTCTTACCAACTGAGCTACGGCGACGGCTGTCCAATCTGCTGCTCTCGTGGGTATTTATGTTTACTGGGTGTAATCGAGCCTTGAGAGTGTTCACCAGCGTTTTTTCTGCTGCTTTATAAGTAATTTTCTTTAAGCGATTTATTAATCTAAGTACTATAATATCCCACTGATAAGCATAACACATAAAAAAAAAATTACGTTCCCCTATGCACCTTGGTTTCGGTGACTGTTGGCTCCCTTCATAAATTTGTCAAACGGGCCCCTCATTTCCTTTAACTTAACTGCGAATAGCTTAACGAGGGTCTCGGTTCTGGCAGTCTTGATGCCATAGGTAGCATAAGACGGCTCTCGCACAGTTTCCGCCC
Source organism: Amblyomma americanum (assembly GCF_052857255.1). Classification (NCBI taxonomy): domain Eukaryota; kingdom Metazoa; phylum Arthropoda; class Arachnida; order Ixodida; family Ixodidae; genus Amblyomma; species Amblyomma americanum. The sequence goes on along the minus strand of NC_135498.1, from coordinate 170,691,769 downwards.
TCCCCGTTAGATGACGTTCTACGTCACGCTCGCGGTATTACAGGACGTGCTACGTCCGCCGCTATGGTCGAGGGTGGCGCTGGTGAACACTCTCAAGGCTCGATTACACCCAGTAAACATAAATACCCACGAGAGCAGCAGATTGGACAGCCGTCGCCGTAGCTCAGTTGGTAAGAGCACCGGACGCGATATTCGGAGGTCGTGGGTTCGGATCCCACCGGCGGCATGGTTGTTTTTTCTGCTGCTTTATAAGTAATTTTCTTTAAGCGATTTGTTAATCTAAGTACTATAATATCCCACTGATAAGCATAACACATAAAAAAAATTACGTTCCCCTATGCACCTTGGTTTCGGTGACTGTTGGCTCCCTTCATAAATTTGTCAAACGGGCCCCTCATTTCCTTTAACTTGTCTGCGAATAGCTTAACGAGGGTCTCGGTTCTGGCAGTCTTGATGCCATAGGTAGCATAAGAGGGCTCTCGCACAGTTTCCGCCCTCCCCGTTAGATGACGTTCTACGTCACGCTCGCGGTATTACAGGACGTGCTACGTCCGCCGCTATGGTCGAGGGTGACGCTGGTGAACACTCTCAAGGCTCGATTACACCCAGTAAACATAAATACCCACGAGAGCAGCAGATTGGACAGCCGTCGCCGTAGCTCAGTTGGTAAGAGCACCGGACGCGATATTCGGAGGTCGTGGGTTCGGATCCCACCGGCGGCATGGTTGTTTTTTCTGCTGCTTTATAAGTAATTTTCTTTAAGCGATTTATTACTCTAAGTACTATGATATCCCACTGATAAGCATAACACATAAAAAAAAATTACGTTCCCCTATGCACCTTGGTTTCGGTGACTGTTGGCTCCCTTCATAAATATATATATATATATATATATATATATATATATATATATATATATATATATATATATATATATATATATATATATATATATATATATATATATAAAGTTGTATGCCGAATTTGGTAGGCAAGTAAAACCCTATGGGTTGTGGTATAAAAACAAAACCACAATTAAATAATAGGTAAACATTGTATACATGCAATTAGTACTTGAAGCGTTACCTTATCGCACCGCAAGCCGAATTCTAGGCCCACCTTGACCCCCCAAAAGAAGCAAATTTCGTTTGGGACGTATCTTGAGGGGGTGTAACTCGACAACGAGTAGACGTGCATCGTAATTTCTCTGATAGATGGCTCTAGACTTCGATTGCTCCGCTAGGCGGCGTGCGTGCACGCGTAGCCAAGCATGGTGGCAATCCACCCCTTTTGAAAGCGTATTACATTCCGTTGATGATGATAATGATGGCCTACATTCTGTTTCTCCAGACGAGCGGCGCGTTCTTCTTCGCTTTCTTTTCCAGTAAACCAAATAGCTGACGCCCACTACTTCAACGCCTTCCAGACGGTGGCGGCCGTTTTTTTCCTCATCTGTCGTATTCAACGCTGCATGTGAGAGCTAAAATTTGTTCCGTCTGTTCAGTGTCCATGCTCCGTTATTCTTGTTGACATGGTGAAAGTGCTGTTCCTGTTGGTTAATTAAATTCTTTTCACTCTTATTCCCGACTCCTGTGTCGTGCCTCCGGTCAGCGGCTGGTCAGCCGTGGACCTATCGCCGGTCAGCCACTCGGACCTGCTTAAGATCTGGCACCTGGGTGGAGTTGTTTGTCTCTTCTCCCCTAGAATTGGTAACAGACAGTGTGGAGGCCATTGGGGGCTGCTCGCGATCGCGTCCGTTCCATTCATGGAGGAGGTAGGGTCAGAAGGCTTCTTACCTGCAGGAGATTTTGTTCACTAAAAATGCATTATAAGCCACCCCGTGCGGCTCAGAAGCAAACCCGCAGAGCTCTGAACTTTTGGCACAGGGCGTACGTATAGCGACCATTGATCAGCTAAGCTATTAGGACTCCTATAGTAGGACCCCCAGGAAGGAATTCGGGAGTGCCGTAACCAGACCCCCTACCATGGATAAACTGGAACATATATTTGTAATTAAATTTTGTACGGTGGCCATGACCTGAGAGAGCAGGAGCAGAAAAAATAATTCCGCATAACTTAAATTCAAAAAGCTTAAATATTTGGGCAAGTTGATCCCACGTGATTTCACGACAACTGGCGCAGTGGAATACTACAGCGACCTAAGACGACGCACACGGACCACGAACATTTAATATTGCTACATGGCTGCCAGCTTCAATATATGTACCGAGCAGAACCCCCAACGGAAGGGCGTTACTAATTATGGTTTTCTTTAGGGCTTCTCCCTGGCCTATATTTCCTGAAGGGCGGAAGGATGGGCCAGTTGGTTGATGCTTAACTTTGTTGCACCAGCGCAGAAGACGTTTGACATCAGAAGCAGTTTTCTCTGCCTGTTGCCTTTTGCGCTGCTGCAACAATGTTAAGTACCTGGTTTAGTATACAGAGGCTGGAATTCATATTGTTGGGTTGAGAGGTGGCACTGTGTGTGCGTCGGCTTCATGTTCCTGTCGTTTTCCACGGTGCCAGTTGTTTTAACCTCGCATGCAGCAGTATTCGAGCAGATTACAAAAATTGCGACCCTGTCCCTAAGAGAAAAATGCATTGCAGAACCGGCGTGGCATATAATTCAAAAGGTCGCATATGCTGATAGCCACCCTCCTCGGCTCGCTCTGAGCCAAGGTGACCACACACGTGTTTGTGGCGACATGCGCCCGATTTTCTTCGAACTTTCCGACACGTTCGGTCGCTTTGCCGAGCATATCTTACCTTTGTATGGTGCCAGAGCAATCTGCCCTTGACGACACAGTCGGGGACATCTGACCTCCGTCGTCAAGCATGAGTATGGGTCTTGACCTTGAAGACGCTCGCTAGTGTTCAACCCTATTTACAGGGTGCAGCCGTATTGTCGCCAGGCACGTGTATGCACAGAATGAACGTGGCAAATAAGCATGAAAGGACGTTAATGACGACGATAATGATTTGTGTTCTCATATGTGGCACGACAGGCTTCGCTTCTGTGTTTCCAAGCAGTCATTACCTCCACTGGCGTAAATGTAGTTAACTGGCAGCAGCAGTTGCGGATGTTTGTACACCGACGAAGTCTAATAGGCTACATCGCCGCTGTTTCCGCCGACAGTGGCGGTAGACTGCTCTTGGCGTTTCTGTGCCTGTCGACAGTATGTGGCTCGGTCACAGAACTGCGCCACAATCTGTTGCCTTAAACTATTACTTAATGCTTCAACACGGGCAGCAGTTCCATGTCGAATTAACGCTATAGGCTAATCCCACCTGTAGCTAAAACAATCTCATCCTCTATCATGGCGTTCACGTCCAGCCATCGCATGTGATTACGGCACGTGTAAAATAGCTTTGACGTTACAGGCTTTAGCCTACCGGAGACGTATTACCGTAGACGTATACTTGTTTACCGAAGGCCAGCTGCGCTCGAGCAATCGCCCTGCCTGGCCCCGCCCATGTCACTGCGTGTGTGCAGGAGGCGCCCGGTAAAATGGTATCATCATCATCAGCCTGACTACGATCACTGCAGGACTAATGCCTCTCCCATATCTCTCCAATTAACTCTATCTTGTGCCAGCTGCGGCCACCGCGTCCCCGCAAACTTCTTAAACTCATCCGCCCACCTAACCTTCTGCCGCCCCCTGCTGCGCTTACTTTCCCTTGGAATCCACTCCGTTACCCTTAAGGACCATCGGTTATCTTGCCTTCGCAATACATGCCCTGCCCAAGCCCATTTCTTCGTCTTGATTTCGACTAGGACGTCATTAACCCATGTTTGATCCCTGACCCACTCTGTCCTCTTCCTGTCTCTTAACGTTACATCTTTTTTCTTTCCATAGCTCACTGCGTTGTCCTTACCTTGAGCTGAACCCTTTCCTTAGCCTCCACGTTTCTGCCCCAAAGGCGAGTGCCGGTAAGGTACAGATGTTTTATAGTTTCCTTTAAGGGATATTGGTAAACTGAGATTTATGATCTCAGAAAACCCGACAAATTCCCTCCACCCCATTATTATTCTTCCAGTTATTTCAATCTCATGATCCGGATCTGCGGTCACCACCTGCTGTATGTAGACAATTTTCCTAACAACTTCCAGCACCTCGCTAGTAAATTGTAAACCGGTATACGCTTACGCTAAAACGTCTCCGGCATGATAAAAACCTCTACTGACTGCGACTGCACCTGCGTAGCACCCGGCAAGCCGACACACCCATTGGCGCTCCAGACAGCTGGCAACAGCAGTTGCTGCTATTGGACATCATGCAGACTGGTGTCCAATGGCTGAGTGAATCTCAGTATTGAAGTGCTGTGCTAAGGCTGCTTCTGCCGCTCCCGCTGTGTAAGGTAGTTGCAGACTACTTAGATGGCTTCCTTGTCATTCAGCCGAAAGATAAAGATAAGCCAGCGCACATTTTCATATAATTCACGCGATGGGCGAAATGTGACTTTCCTACGAAATTAACCAGCGAAACGAATACGAATACGAATACGGTTTATTTTCATGTTTGTACAAAACATGGGGAGATGGAAGAAAAAGCTGCTGAACAGCAACTTGACAGGCTCCCACCACCCCTGTTTACATAGGCAACAGCAGCTCATACAATATACATAATACAGATCAGCACACACACACACACACACACACACCAAAAAAACACGTTTTGATGGATATTTTATACATCACTAAAATTGGTGAAAGACAATTTTGGTGAAAGTACGAAACGAAGTGTAAGTATGCATGATTGAAAATACTTCAAAGATTTGAAAGAACGGCAGTTAAACCCAAACAGAAGAATTAACAGGTACACAGAGCATACAGATCAAACCTGAGAAAAAAAAATTCCATAAAAGGTAGTGCATAGGTAGTACAATTGTAGCAATTGAGAAAGAACCCTTTCTTGTGCCAGCCGCGGCCACCTAATCCCCGCACACTTCCTAATCTATTCCGCCCACTGACCCTATCATGCCCTCTGCCACGGTTTCACTGTCGTAGAAAAATCTGTAACCTTAAGGGACCACGGGTTATCTTGCCTTCGAAATTAAATGGCCTGCAAGTGCCGATTTATTCTTAATATCGACCACGATATCATTAACTCGCGTTTGCAACTTGACCCTCTCGGCTTTCTTCCTGTCTCTTAACGTTACACCTATCATTTTCTGTTTGTAGCTCGCTGCGCTGTCAACTTGATTTCAAGCCTTTTCGTTAGCCCTTCAAGTTTCCGCTCCATAGGTGAGTCCTAGGAAGATACATTTGTTTATATTTGTTTATATCTGCCAAATGCACTCCATCCCGTTCCTATCCTCCGAGTAATTTCAGTGTAGTGGTCCGCATCTGCGGTCACTACCTGCCCCAAGTAGATGTATGGCAGAGAGTGGGTAGGTAGACGAATCATCACAATTTCCTAGTGAACAACGGAGGGGAAAGCATCAGGGTGCTTGCCGACGTTTCGACACGAGGACTTGTCTTCGGCTGGGCAAAGCGGTCATCATTGGCGGGGTTCAAGTATGGTCATCACTCCGAGGAGGAAAGCCCTGTGAGGGGAAGGAGGGCGTGAAGGGGGAAGAGTGAATCTTGTCCAAGTATGATGGCTGCAGAATCGGATTAACCGGTTGGCCTGCAATACTGCGAAAATAAAAAGTCCAGCTCAGCAGAAAGGAGTCTGGGGGTGTGGAGCGTTGAGAGCATACATGGGCTTGAAAGGCTCTGTCCAGCTGCGACAGGTGACTGTGTATGACTGGCGGCGTTGACCTGAAAATCTCACATAAAGAAATAAAGCAGTGCGGCGGAATGAAATACCGGGGTGGGGGGGGGGGGGGGGGGCAAAGTTTTTTTTTTTTGAGGGGGGGGGGGGGGGCAGCGGATTGAAGGAAATAGAGAAAATGGGGGAGACAGAGTTCAGAAAAAGCGCTAAAGGCAGGGGAATGGGGGGAGACACGCGGAAGCCGAGGATTCCCGAGGAATGATAGCAGGAGGTGCAGGTCATAAGGTAAAATTAGAAGGATAAATTGAAAGAGGAGAGAAATAAAAAGGGAGGGGGAAAAGGTTATTGAGAGGAAAAACAGTGGTCGGGTGGAGGGACAGGGTGAAATAAAGAATAAAGCGGCGTTGTGAGGTACTGGGAAATGCTGTGACCCCCTGCAAGACCTTTTTAAAGAATTACGCCAGTGCCGGAATGTATCCGAAAGATTCCAAGTTTACTCTGGGTAGGTTGATTCCTGCTTGTTGTAAGGTTTTAAATTTGCGGATTGCGAATGCCTCTCTGTATTCTCTATCCCTTGCAGATTTGAAACCTGACTGAAAAATGAACACTTTAAGCTCTTTGAAGTTGGGACCACATTGATTAAAATGTTCCGCCATTGCCTTCTGTAGGTTCCCTGCTTTGTCAGCTCGATTACCATTTAGTCTGGCGCTCATTGATTGTCTGGTTTCTCCGATATATTGTTTCTGACAAGATGAGCATTGAAGCATGTAGATAACATTAGACGACGCCCAGCTAAATCTTGTATTTATATCGAAGATGAAGTCATCAACTTCGAACGGTTATGCCAGCAACATAACCGTAGCGGTTTCAACAAGCAGGGTGCGATTTTGCGCTAGCGGCGCGGTAGTCTACGCTTAACTGTAGCAATGGGCCGCAAGTGCTCTGTTGAAAACTGCAGCAGTGGCTACGCAAGGTGAAAAGGCGATCTTATTTAATGGTCCATCCGACGAGAAGCGGTTAAAAGCCTGGGCCTAACCCATTCCTCGCAAAAGCCGCACGCTGACGCGGTTTGCAGCAAGCATTTTACGAAAAAATTCCGTCGAATTAAAAAACAAACAAACGAGCTCACAATCACTGGCATGCAAACGAGTGAGCGAACGAACGAGATAAGCAAGCGAACGAAATAAGGAAGGAGTGGTGTGTACGAAAATTTGAACAAATGCTACGATGATTTAAGGAATAAAGTAACGAGCGAACTCGGGAAAGAAAAAACAAATTGGTGTGGAAAGAGCGAACGAGTGAGCGGGCAAACTAACCAACGGGTGAACCAGCGAGCCAACGCCAAGAACAAACAAAACCAGTGATGCTTACACTAAAATTTTTCACGCTTAGCAAGCGTGAGTGTCGATGAGTTTTTGCACGCTTGTTCTAAGCGTAGTGTGTTTTCACGCTAGTAAGCGTGAGTGTCAATTGAGAAATCGCGCTTCCTAAGCATGACCCACAGGAGGAGTAACGCTAGCCAACCATGAGTGGAGGAAATGTTTTGCACGCTTGTTTTGGGCGTGGTGTGCTTTCAGCGCTCACGCTTGCCATGCCTGACTGGCGATCTCCCGAACGCTACACGCGAAATAAATGTTTTTTACTTACTCGATGAGGCACTCTCCTACTGTGTAGGCCATCAAAAAACATTTAAAAGGAAGCTGAAAGGAGGAAATTCTTGTTGTGCCGCATTTATGGGCTTGGCGGCTGCTTGTAAAATACTGATGATGACCATTAAATAGCTCGTTACAAAAAATAACTTTCTATTTTTATTTCGCGGCTATATGCAAACAAGAACACTGCGCTGGGAGAACGTAACAAAAGATAGCGAGCTTTTTAGGAAACCAGAATGTCATTTGTAGTACAAGTCGAAAGCAAAAATTAAGACATTACTTCATTAATTAGTTGGCTACTCTCCCCATTTGGCACTTAACAGCACATATCGCGTGCTTACGCACTACTCAAGACCGACAATTCGTCATTGTGTGCTATGCTGAGTGAAACGACTATGCCCTCACAACAACGCTTTTCTCGCGTATATACTGCGTGTTATTACAAGCGGGTTTCAAAACACTTAATAAGTGCCTATCTACGCTTATTCACAGCCGTCGCCTTAAAAATATTAGCATGAGTCTGAATGTTCTAAGAAAAAAGTTAACATTTTGTTTCTACTGAAACTCTAGTTTCATGACATATTCCTACATATGAACTGCGTAGCTAATGAAAGAAGTGCAAGAGAAGGTCACCTCATTTCAATATCGTTTAGAAGCTGCATTATGAAAACGCCCATTCCATAAAGTTGGCCGTTCAATAAAACATTTTGCTGGGCGAGTTGGTTCATTTTGCTCGAGGGGATGCTTGTAGCGCGACAAAGAACACAAGGGGCAGAGACGAACGGGACAAGCGCCTCCCGTTCGTCTTTGTCCCTTGTGTTCTTTGTCACGCTACAAGCATCCCCTCGAGCAAAGTTGGCCGTCTTTATGTCACGCCAGAAAATAAGCGTAGAGAGCGCTAAATTGTTTCGTTTTCTGACGAACCCAAGCTCCGTTGAAGGCAGTTCAAAAGAAATTTTCATAAATAATCTTGCGCAAGTGCGCCTAGCCAGTCCTACAACTAACCCTCTGATGTGCATTCTTACGGCGTCATCACCTATACGTTTATAAAGAAAATTAAGTAAGGAATGTGGTTAGGTTGTACATGTAAAAGCAAAGCTGAGGAGCACTATACGAACGCGAAGTAAAATGAATTTTAAATATGAGTGGAACTTTTTATTGATCATAAGTTATAACAATGCTTCCCTAGAATAACAGTCCGAGAAAAAAAATATATGACGTAGAAAATAGGCTCAAGATGCATCCTTGATGCCGTCTTAAAGGAGCCATGAAACCTGCTACGTAAGTCATGCTGAATGAAACGCGCGTACGCATATACCGTACTTTTCCACTTTGCTGGCAGATATTAATTTATAACTATTTTATGAATCTATACTTAGGTAGATCTTTTGCTCTCAATCTCAAACATGAATCAGACTTGTGCTCAAGTACACAGGTAAGATATTTCGTTTTGTTGGCACGCGCTGTTTGCTTTTCATTCCGGCCTGACTGTATTGGAGCTTCGACAACAAAATCCCGTTGATTTGTTCATCCTGCAACGAATTTACTCGCTACAAATAACGCCAGATTCTATGTCTATTTCTAAGGCACGGGGCTGAATCGTTTAAGGGCGCAATGCCTCGCAGGATTGCAACAATAAGTCGAGCCGCAAACTTCATGCTCAGCAGAAATTATGACATATACTACCACCGATTCCAAGCGAACGCTACCCAACCAACTGCAAGGAGCCGTTCCAGTTTTTCTTCACCTCTGCTCTGTTGCAGAGGTGAGGTGTTCGCTTCGTGCTCTTGTAGTCCGCTTTTACTATAGCTTATCATATGCCTTGCCGAGGACGGTACAAGCGAAGTTTAAAAACATATCGGTTCTGAATATTAAATTTCGTAGTACAGGAGAGTTCATGACATCCAAGAAAAACAAAAATATTGTCGCAAATCGTGTAAATGATTGTCCTAACAGTCGCTGTATTGAAATTCATAGTGACTGTGTTTACATCGAAATAATATGCGCTCATCGCAGGGTCTGAACAATGTTAGTCAATCAGAAAAAAAAATCGCTAATTTAGAGTTCGTTGTGACTACGTTTAGTTGTGTACCAATAAGCTTTCGTCGCGAATTTCAGGATTGGTCTTCCAGAGATAAGCTATAGTCGCAGGAGTCGGTACCAAACAAAGCACAGGCTCTTTGTTGTCACGGCATTTTTGTGGATCTGCAGTTAAATGTGCAAGTCCTAATTCACGGCTTTAACACGTCTGCTGCTCTTGAGCTGCTAAAAGAACAGCTTTTCTGCCCGTTCGTATGCTGTCATTACGAGAACTTAGCATGGCCGCCACTGTGCTGCACCTTTGCTGCCGCGACAGCTAACGCCACCGCCCGCAGCAGCACTGGCTCTACGTACCAGACCGCAAACCTATTTGTGCTGCCTCCCAACAATGTAAATATTAATGACACACGACTGCGACTTCACCCAGCAGAGTGAAATTCGTAAAGGTAACAGAATTGTATCATAAAATATAAGGTTAGGTTGTAGTGCCGCCCACAGTCACATGCGATTTCAATACAGTACTATTAGATCAATGCATCGCGCACTGTCATAAAACAAGGAAACTCCAGCCGCGTTGTGCAGCACAAACAGGCACGTTTTTAGTTTGGCCTTTACACGTCGGTTCTGTATAATGTGGCAAGTTTCAACGCGTCGTAATTTTCGCTTCAACTGTGAATTGCGGGATGCCTTATTTATCTCATTTTCGATGCTCTCCGCAGAGAACGGTGGGAGCAGGCGCCTTCTACCCCCACGCGCGAGCAGCCAGGAGGCTCAAAGAGCGCCGGTGGTACTACTTCTTTCCCGAAAATGGCGACCGACGCGAACTGCAACGCGGCCGCAAAACTTTGGCGCCAAAGAGCAAACGCTACAAACGAGCGCAAGACGCCGAGACAGGCGAAACCGGTTGGCGAACGAGACGACTCACAGCAACGGCAGCGAGAGCAACTCTCCTTTCTCTTGTCATCTCTCCCGGTCGACCACACGACCCGAGTCAAATGGCAGCTAAGAACTTGACCTGACCCTAAGGCGAAGTTCGGAGGTAAATAAGAAGATCTCCTACACGTTACTCTGGACACGGCGTTGCTCGGAAAATATTTCGAAAACATATACTGTTACCGTTGAAAAAATCTTGTGTATTTCGCCTATTTATTTTCTGTGCGCAAGCGAAGTCTGGTTTTATGTCATTTTTGTTGCTCCGCTGCGATCATGTTTCATGCATTGTACGAGACTTCTTCTCTTTGCTTTGTTCTGTAATACGTTGAATGTTTATGTGATTTGCAACATGTTCAATTTCTTTACCGCTGCACTGTACTGCACACTGTACAAGGAAGCTGAGGCCTCGTCAGGCGCTACAGGCCTTTTGCCTCCGCTTCCTCTTTTTCGTAAGGAAGAAATAACTCTTTGAGGTTTCAATATATATATATATAATATATATATATATATATATATATATATATATATATATGTGTGTGTGTGTGTGTGTGTGTGTGTGTGTGTGTTGTGTGTGTGTGTGTGTGTGTGTGTGTGTGTGTGTGTGTGTGTGTGTGTGTGTGTGTGTGTGTGTGTGTGTGTGTGTGTGGTGTGTGTGTGTGTGTGTGTGTGTGTGTGTGTGTGTGTGTGTGTGTGTGTGTGTGTGTGTGTGTGTGTGTGTGTGTGTGTGTGTGTGTGTGTGTGTGTGTGTGTGTGTGTGTGTGTGTGTGTGTGTGTGTGTGTGTGTGTGTGTGTGTGTGTGTGTGTGTGTGTGTGTGTGTGTGTGTGTGTGTGTGTGTGTGTGTGTGTGTGTGTGTGTGTGTGTGTGTTGTGTGTGTGTGTGTGTGTGTGTGTGTGTGTGTGTGTGTGTGTGTGATGAGGACACGGGAGATCGGGAGCACGGGTTTTTTCTTAGCGTGAGTTTTCCTGTCCTCGCGCATGGAATCTTGCATCACGCGTAAAATAAAGCGAGTGTGGGTTCCTGAACTCGCGTCACGCTTTTATGGACGAAAAAAAAACGCTTATTTTCAGTCACATGGAGCTCAAAACGAAGTCCATGTCGCCGAAGAGCACGTTTCACGCTTAAAACCGGTCCGTGGCAGGACTCTACGCGTGAAAATATTTAGAGTGTACTGCCTGGTTGTCAAGGCGCCATCGATAAATCTTGCAGCAGGTTCAAATAGCGCGCCTAAAGTTCATCGCCTTTACCGCCTTTAATTAAGCGCGTGCGAAGCCACTGCATCAAGTAAGTGCGGTTGATAATAAAACTATATAAAAATAATGCGGCAAAATAATGATCTTTCATAATCGGCGAGAGTTGCCGAAAAAATGGACTTCAAGAGGCGCATATTCCCCATTGAAGAGCATAGCGGACCACTACGTCTGCGCATGCGCGTCACAGTCTGAAACAACTAAAAAATCATCCACATAACGAAAAACCTTGGTAACTTGCAGTTCATGAGAGAAACTAGCAGTTTACGATCGAAATGAGCCAGCAAAAAGGTCACTGAGAACAGGGGTTATGCAGGGACCCGATGCATGTACCCTGCTTTTGCAGGTGTGGTGCCCTTCAAACTGTATGTAGGTTGATTTGACATGTAGCACCCTCTCTTGGGCGGCGCCGACAACCCGGCTAGCGCGCGCCACCCTGCGAAAAGAATAAAGACGGCACCTGGTCGTGGCTCGTGCAGCCACGGCTGGCAGTTCTGTTCTGGTGTCGGCTCGTAGCAGTGGTCTCGTTTCCTTCGCTCCTGAGGCGTTAAGCCTACATTGGTGACCAAGGACGAGTAATGACCGATCCCGCAAACATCCACGCAGCAGGATTCGCGTCCTCAGGACGTCTCGCCGCTGCAGGTTCGCCTTCCACCTTTCTGGCCCCAGATCCCGCAAGTTTGGTTCTACCAGGTTGAGGCGCAATTTTGCCTAGCCCGCATCACGTCGGAGACGACGCGCTACTACCATGTTGCCTCAAGCCTGCCTCCTGACGTTGCCGGTAAGCTCTCCGACGTTCTCTCCGCCCCCATGGGTGCTACACCATATCAGCACCTGAAAACCAAGGTGCTGGAGAGGTTTATGCCGTCGGACCGGACCCGCCTCCAGCAGCTCCTTACCGGGGAAGACCTTGGCGACCGGCGCCCCTCCCAGCTTCTGCGCCGCATGCAACAGCTTCTCGAGGAGCGCGACATCCCAACCACTCAGCGTTGCTTCGAGAGCTTTTCCTCCAACGCCTTCCCCAGATCATCCGCCTCGTCCTTGAGGCGGCCGGTGACGTCACCCTCGACCGCCTGGCTGAGCTCGCAGATAACGTTCATGAGGCCACCTCCCCGTCTGTAACTGCTGTTTTGCCGCCAAGAGACCCAGCGATTTCGCGCCTTGAGGCCGTCTCGAGGAGCTTGCCGCCTCAGTCGCCGCACTCCGCAGCCGACCTCTGGAGACCCGTCCGTCTCGTCTTGATCATCGCGCTCTTTCGGAGTCCCAGCCCTACATCTCTCTGCTGCTACCACAGGCGTTTTCGCCACCGGGCCACGAAGTGTACACCGCCCTGTTCGTGGCCGGGAAACGCCCGCCGGGATCACTAACGGCGGCGTGTGGTTCCCCCAGTCATTCAAGCCGCCTGTTCATGGTCACTGACAAGTTCTCCGGCACCCGGTTTCTTATCGACACGGGCGCGGAAATCAGCGTGGTTCCACCGACTAAGGCAGATCGTTCCAAGTCATCAGAACTGTCGCTCCGTGCTTCCAACGCCTCGTCTATACCCACGTATGGGCTACGATCTCTCACCCTCGACTTCGGCCTACGCCGCACTTTTCGATGGGTCTTCGTCATAGCAGACGTGGTTCGTCCGATCATCGGCCCAGGCTTCCTCTCCCACTTCGACTTAGACGTCAGCGTGCGGCATCGTCGTCTTACCGACGGTCTGACTCATCTCTCCATCTCGGGAGTCTCGTCCGACCTTGCCCCCATGGGCATTCGCACGCTGATACCTTCCTCTCAGTTCGAAAAAGTGTTGGCGGATTTCCCGGAGCTCACTAAGCCATGCAACCTCACTCAGGCGCCTAAACATACTGTGACACACCACATCGTCACCCGGGGTCCACCCGCAGCTGCTCGACCGCGCCGCTTGTTTGGAGACCGTCTAGCTATCGCCAAACGTGAGTTTGACCACATGCTGGAGCTCGGCATTATACGCCCGTCGTCCAGCTCGTAGGCGTCTCCACTGCATCTAGTGCCCAAGCATGATCCCGGTGACTGGCGTCCCTGCGGCGACTATCGCGGGTTGAATGCCAACACTGTCCACGACAACTATCCGCTGCCCCACATCCAGGACTTTACATCGCGCCTCGTCGGCTGCGCCATTTTTAGCAAAGTTGACCTGGTTAAGGCGTATCACCAAATTCCCATTGAACCCGCCGACATACCTAAGACCGCCATCACGACGCCCTTTGGTTTGTTTGAGTACGTCCGGATGCCTTTTGGACTACGCAATTCGGCTCAAACCTTCCAGCGGTTCATGGCTGAGGTCACGCGGGGCCTACCGAGTGTATTCGCGTACCTTGACGATGTCCTCATCGCCAGCCCTACACCTCATGATCATGAGCAAGACGTACGTGCTTTGTTCAAGCGTCTACAGCACTACGGCCTGGTTGTGAATGCCTCCAAGTGTGTTTTCGGTGATTCTGAGCTCGAGTTTTTGGGTCATCACATATCCTCAGTGGGTATCCGCCCTGCCGCTTTACCCCACACTGTGCAGAGCTACTTCGCCCGCTCACCGACCTCCCCCGGTCAACCGCTGGCCCGTCCTCCGCAATCTCTTGGTCATCAGAAGCCCAGGCCGCCTTTACTGCCGCGAAGCAAGCAGTCGCTAACGCCGTGCTTCTAGTCCATCCGCGCAACGACACCCCTACGAAATTGATGCTGGATGCCTCTAGCGTGGCCATCGGAGCCGTCTTACAGCAGTACATTAACTCTGAGTGGAGACCATTGTCTTTTTGCTCTCGGAAGCTACTTCCTGCTGAGACCCGCTACAGCGTCTTCGGTCGAGAGCTCCTAGCCATCTACTCCGCTATCCAGCACTTTCGGCATTTAGTAAAAGGATGCAAGTTTCACGTGCTAACCGATCATAAACCACTGGCATATGTGTTCCGGACCAACTCATCGAAGTACGTGTCACGTGAACTCCGTCAGCTCGCTTATATCTCGGAGTTTACTACCGACATCCGGCATGTGAAAGGTGCAGCCAACACCGCCGCTGACGCCCTCTCGTATAGTCGCGGTAGACGCTTCAATGGTCCACAGTCGACTGGGCCGCATTCTCTTCTGCCCAGCAGAATGACGATGAGCTCGCCGCTTTTCGAGCGAACCCTCTTCTCTCCGATTACGGCTTGTGCCCCATACTTGCTCGCCTGAGCCCTTGTGGTGCGATGTTTCAACGCACTTTCCTCGCCCTTTCGTTCCGGCTTCACTACGTCACCCTATCTTCCATTCTCTCCATGACATATGCCATCCAGGCATTCGGGCTACTCAGCGCCTTCTCACCCAGCGCTATTTTTGGCCCGTAATCAACGCTGATGTGCGTGCTTGGACGCGCCGGTGCCTACCCTGTCAGTCGACCAAGATCTGTCGACATACCAAGACACCTTCCCAAGCCTTTCTTACACCCTGGCCGTCGTTTCGACCATGTTCATCTCGACATCGTGGGCCCTCTACCCATCTCTCGAGGCTACCGCTATATCTTGACCATAGTCGACCGCTTCACTCGCTGGCCGGAGACAGTCCCCATTCCTGACATCAACGCAGAGACTGTTTCGCGCGCCTTCATTTCTGCGTGGGTATCTCGATTTGGTTGTCCTGGCACTGTGATAACCGACCGTGGACGCCAGTTTGAGTCCTCCCTGTTTGCTTCCCTTAATAATATTCTCGGCGCCCGGCATTGCCGTACCACTGCATATCACCCTTGTGCTAACGGCATGGTGGAACGCCTTCACCGCCAATTGAAGGCCACCCTCGCTGCCCGCCTCAATTGCGCCTCCTGGGTCGACTCCTTGCCCCTTGTGCTGCTTGGTCTAAGGGCCGTCATCCGAGAAGACTTAGAGTGCTCAGCTGCAGAGCTCGTGTATGGAAGTGCTTTGCGTCTTCCAGGCGACTTCTTTACATCCCAGCAGCTTCCAGCCCAGCCCCAGGAATTCCTCCAACGCCTGCTGGACTGCGTTAGACCTCCGGCCTACTCCCCCACGTCCGTCCCGCCACCATACCATTTTCGTACACGCCGACCTGGCCACTTCGACCCACGTTTTTGTGCGCCGCGACGCTATCCGAGCTCCACTCACACCGGCTTACGACGGACCTTTCCGCGTTCTCCGCCGCACCCCGAAAACCGCCACCATCCTCCAAAACGGCCGCGAAGAGACCGTCAGTCTAGACCGCCTTAAACCGGCTTACATGGAGACCGCCCTGGAACGACTCCCAGCGCCGCCTAGTGCTCGAGTGCCATCGCCGGCCCTCCGTCCGTTTCGACTTCCAGTCTAGGCGGGGGGCCCTGTAGCTCCCTCTCTTGGGCGGCGCCGACAACCCGGCTAGCGCGCGCTACCCTGCGAAGAGAATAAAGACTGCACCTGGTCGTGGCTCGTGCAGCCACGGCTGGCAGTTCTGTTCTGGTGTCGGCACGTAGCAGTGGTCTCGTTTCCTTCGCTCCTGAAGCGTTAAGCCTACAGACATAAAATTTTAAAAGTTCAAAAACACCCCGAACTGTAACCCCCGCAGTGTTTTGGAAAGCAATGGAGCCATATTTGTCAAAAGGATGCGCAACGCATTGAATTGAAGGTTGAGCGTATGAAGTAAAGAATAAAAGAGATATTTAATATCAATTGAGAAAGCCTGGTAGCATTTGTTAGTGTTAGTGCTAAGAAATTCTAAAACCTGGTTGGAATTGTTAACAATAAAAGGGTCGGCCACGGCTAAAAGCTTAAGCTGGC
Source organism: Amblyomma americanum (assembly GCF_052857255.1). Taxonomy (NCBI): domain Eukaryota; kingdom Metazoa; phylum Arthropoda; class Arachnida; order Ixodida; family Ixodidae; genus Amblyomma; species Amblyomma americanum. The sequence continues at coordinate 170,675,419 of NC_135498.1, read as the reverse complement.
GCTGTAGAAAACGAGCAACAGAGTGCTGCCATGGTCAAGTTTAAGAGACTATGCATGGTTCTCAGTGGCACATGTACCTTATGGGTTTTTTCGCTAAAAAAGACATTTAAAAAATCTTTCTTGCTCTTATCGATCGCCTTGACAAGTTCAGATAGGTTCTACCGCTCGAAACGTTTCTTCGCTCTGGAGTTGGCATTGCTTAGAGATACCTCTGCATGTCCAGAGAGCGAAGCTTCCCTAGATTTGGATTTAAACACTGCGCTAAGCAATACAGCGAATCCGCCTTCTTTGTCACCTAGGAGAAGACGGAGCGAATGGCCGCGTTGGAAAGAAATCACGTGTCTCAGGGGTAGACCGGGTTCGGTAATCATCCAACGATTAAAAAGATCAACGCCTCCCGAGACACCGCTGGTGATCGCCTCGATCAAGTCGTGGCGCGATACCTGACGAACTAAAGAAAGTTGCTCGAGCCTTGGTTCCTTGGGCGGAACAGAAAACTTAGGGCCGAAAGAAAGGACACGGCTAACGTTGGCTGGCAAAGTTACATCATCTACTACGTTCACCTTGCATTGTAGTCCCTGCGAGTCTTGAGCAGGCCTGGACCTCAGTCTTCTCAGAACTTCTTGCCAGAGGAACTCCGTTGTTTGGTCGGCGAGGGCGTGCATGGAACGCCCGCAGCTCACGTTGATTCGAGGGAACTTAGCCCATGCTGCAGACCTGGACACTCAGGAGATCTCGGTACGGGCGTGCTGGGCGTCTCCATTCCGATCTGAGGATCTTAACGACCCGTATTCTATGACCGATGGAAGGCGGAAGCCCACCGAACAAGGCGATGACATCTTCGGGTAGCCTCTTGGCTCGAAGGGAGAAGAAAAATTGCCGATCTCGGCACATGCACTGGCACGGCATTGCGTGAAACGGTTGAGCACGGATCAGACAGAACACATCAGGAGAAAGAGCCCTTTGTACTAGAAATGAACTCGGTAAATTCGGCGACTTGGGCGCGTTGGTACATATTTTTCAGAGAAAGCAGCGCAAAAAAGACGAAGACAAAGACGAGACGACAAGGACGGGCGATGAACTTACAACAGCCTTTATTGTGAAAGAATTCCCTCTTATACATACTCTGTACAGCCGTCGCTATCGCTCACGAATGCGCAAATAGGTCAGTTTTTTTTGGGAAAGGGCGATAAAGTCGGTGCTGACACAGCCCTCCCCCACACTATATATGTGGTGATGAGCCCTCTCGATATGGTGATGAACACTTGACCACACCCACGAGCTCCCAGTCAATGGCCAAATTAGATTTCTAGATATTCGGTTCCACTTTAAAGATGATGGTGTTTTCTGGTTCCATGAACCGCGCGCCAACCACTTTTGCCGTTCAATTCCGCCCACTCAAAGCTCGTTAAAAGAACTACTGCCATGTCGTGCGTCAAGAACGCTCTCGGCAAAACATGCCCGCATCCTATATCAGAAGCGTTCAGCCGTCAAGCTCAAAGACTGCTAAGCGCTGGGTACCCTCACCACCTCCTGGTTTCAGTCACTGAAGGCCTCCTGAAAAAGATGCGCATTAAGGTACGAACGTGCGATGGCCGCGCACAGCGTAGAAAGAATTAGGGTAGCAGTGATACCTTACGTACACACACTGTCGCACAATCTGAAAAAGCTAGCCCAACGTTACGACGCGAAAGTCGTGTTCTCTGCTCCTCACAAGCTGTCCAAGCTTTGCGGGATGACTGATCCCTACGCAACCCAGCCGCGTGGCTGTGGCAAAAAACACAGGCTGCCTTTGTTGAATGTACAGAAGGCGTAGTTTACCGAATTCACTAAAGGTGTGGAAAAACGTATGTTGGGCAAACTGGGAGATGCGTGAACGAGCGGTTAAGAGAGCATGCCAGGAACGTCAAAAACGCGCGAGAGGGAAAATATTTTGAAGGTTTCCTCGCAAGGTCACTGTCTCACTTGCCAGGATTGTTGACTTGATCTTGATCACTCCTCCGTAACCAGAAAGAGCAAAGAACTCATCACAAGAGAAATCACTGAATATGAACAGATACGTATTCTGGGAGAGGCCTGTGTCAGCACCTCCTCTATCGCTCTTTCCCAAAAGAGCTGACCTATTTGCACATTCGTGAACGATAGCTACGGCTGTAAAGAATGTGTATAAGAGTGAATTCTTTCAGAATAAAAGCTGTTGTAAGTTCATTGCCCGTCCTTGTCGTCTCCTCTTTGTCGACGTCTTTTTTGCGCTGATTTTTCTGAAAAATATGCAGCAACATTGCCAACTCGCCGCATTAACCAGGGGACAAGACACAGGAGGGAAGCAAACAGGACAAGCTCTGTGAGAGAGACGTATTAACGAGGGAGACCTATTAGCAATATTAAACTTTGTTTTCTAGAAGCTGGAGGCGATACAGACCTCTGTAAATTAGGGCTCGCTATAAACTGTCCTCAAAAGGAAAGACTTCTTTACCAGTACCCGTTTTGGTTGGCTTCACCGCACAACTCATGAGCACGCGGTACCCGACAATGTGCCGCATTAGGACTCTACGACGAATGCGTGAGCCAGACCGAAGTTCATGTTGATGGCCACCTTCTCCATGGGTAATGAAAATTTCTTTGCGCTTTCGTTCTCTGCTGCTTGCTCGTGTGAAACCAGCCGGACTTCGACACCATTAAAGCACATAGCCAAACGATTTTAACCCATGAGACCATACTGCGAGATTGGAAAATAAACCAGCTAGCCTACATACACTCAGTGAACAACGGAGGAGGGGAGGGCTTGTCTTCGTCTGGGCAATGCGTTCATCATTGGCGGGGTTTAAATAGGGCCTTCCTCCGAGGAGGAAGGCCTGGCGAGAAGGATGAGGACATGAAGGGGGAAGGGTGGTAGGGCAGGGAACGCCCATGTTGGCCAAGTACGATGGTAAAAAAGGATTAACCGGTCGAATTGCAAAGCTCTGAAAATAAATACGCCAGCTCAGTAGAAAGGACAGTTGGCAGCGAGGCATTGAAAAGGGTAAAGAAATACGTCTGATTTGTGATTTGTGAGGGTTTAACGTCCCAAAGCGACTCAGGCTGTGAGGGATGCCGTAGTGGAGGGCTCCGGAAATTTCTACCACCTGGGGTTCTTTAAGGTGCACTGACATCGCACAGTACAAGAGCCTCTAGAATTTCGCCTCTATCGAAATTCGACCGCCGCGGCCGGGATCGAACCCGCGTCTTTCGGGACAACAGCCGAGTGCCATAACCACTGAGCCACCGCGGCGGCTAGAAATACATCTACTTAGCTCAAGTAGTGACCACAGATTCGGAAAACCAGAGGGAAATGACCAGAAGAATGAGGAAGAGGTGGAGCCCATCTGGCTGATTCTTTATGATCATTAGTGGCAGTTTATCCAGAGAAAGTGTATAACAGCTGTATTTCACCGGTACTCACAAATGTTGCAGAAACGTGGAGGCCAACGAAAAGGATTCAACTTAAATTAGAACAATTCAGCGAGCTATGGAAAGGGAAGTGTTAGGCGTAACGTTAAGGAACAGGAAGAGGGCACAGTGGGTCAGACAACAAAAGCGAGTTGATAAGATCGTAGTCGAAATCAAGAAAAAGTGGGCTTGGACAGGGCATCTACTGTGAAGTGATGTAAACGATGGTCGTTAAGGGTAACGGACTGGATACCAAGAGAAGACAAGCGTAGCAAAGGGCGGTAGAAAGTTACGTGGGCGCATGATAAGTAGCAAGGAATGCGGGGGATGGGGAGCTGGCTTATTTTCACACTTTCGCAGGTCGACTGGTTATTCCTCTTTAGCAGCCAGCATGCCTGGACAAGATTCAGGCTCCCTGTACTAGCACCCTTCCCTCTTCACACCCTTTTGCACCTGCTACAACCCTGCTGGCGATACGACGCTTGACCATCCGATGACCCCACAAAAAAAGAATGCCTGGCTGTGAAAGAACCAGTGGAGATTTTTTCGCGCTTGGCTCGGGGTGGGGGACTTCCTTTGACTGGTTCCCAACAAGAAGGACGCTTGGGGCGGCGACCGACGATGGACAGACGACAGGGGAATAGGGGAACGGTGTCTTCTAAGTAATTAACCGTCTCCGACAGGAGCCGGCCCCCTCAGGGCAGAGCTTGCCGCAGTTGTGGCCCGCGGCGCCGCACGAATCATATGTGTGCCCCTTGCAATACTGTTGCACCACAGTGAGAAATAGCAACGGACTTGCGATTCCTTCTCAGCAGTTCCCACGGGTGGACTCTGCAACCAGTTCCTCCGCTTGCTAAGTGCTGTGCAACTTTTCCCATCATGAAGAAATGTGGAACGTATTGTATTGGCCACCGCCTGGTGAAGGGGCGGACCTTAGGGGATTTAAGGAGTGCGCCGAGTGAGAACGAACACTGGGCCCTGGCGACAAGGATGATCCAGTCGCTCGACGCATGACTCTTGAATTTTGACTGTTTGCTTCTCGTCATATTGTAAATAAGTTTCTTCAAAGTGCCAGTAAACCAGTTTATTATCGTTTTCCCAAACTTCAAGTTCCATCTTTCCACAGCCCGAGGGCTCGGACACGCTCCCCAACGGAGCCCGGGTTCGAGGCAGCCCCTGCGTCCACAACACCTTTCACTGGGCCTTCCTACTCATCATGCAGGCCCTGTTTAAACACCGCCAGTGATGAACGCTTTGCACAGACGCAGACAGCCCTCTTGTCGAAACGCTGGTAAGCACCCCGAGGCTTTACATTCCCTTGTTCACTTTGTATGTGTGTTAAGAAACCATCAGCCTGCTCTCTCTCTACCTTGCACCCCTAGGTTACTAAAGGGCGAATATAAAGGGCGATTAGTGAATCGCGTTGTTCTCGGATAGTTGGTTCGATTCCGTCTGTGCAGGCCGCTTCAGCTGGTGACACGAATGGCGTAGAGAGGCGGAGAATGCTGCTATCCAGTCCGGCTTTCTACGAAGTTAGTGTCGCGTCGTTCAAGGCTGCCGAAACGGCTGCGACCAGGAATAAGTAGTGAAGATAACCACTGAACTAAAAGGAGTATGATTGAAACACATGAATCTGCTTGTAGACGCAACCTTCCAAGCACCATAGTCTTTGGAGTCAATGACTCGGAAGGCATCTGAACAAGCGACGCGATCTACCAGTCAAGTTAAGACAGGGCAACGAAACGGCAGTATATTTCCTGTCGACCGTATATCGCTAGTAAATTACCTTTACTTTTTTGCGGTGAAATTGAAACCATGAAATAACCCTGCATTTGTGCCAGAAAACTCGTCAAAAGTTGCGCCGTCTGCGCCAATCACTGCGCTGAATGGATGATGCTACGCGTTGGTGTTGTCAAAGCTGCACCTACAGCATCCCGAGATTCGTGTGGTGTGTGTTGCAATGGATCAAAAAGCGCAAAGTGGCGAATGTTTGTGGATAAATGAATGGTTTTAGACCTGAGCTGACTTGCGAAGCGCTCAGACGCAAATAAGCAAGGGGCCCGAGTTACGTTTTGTAAACATCGCCTTGCTGCTGTATTTATTGCTGTCGTATATTTTCCAGGTTAGTATCCTAGTAAATATCTCTGCGCTCACTGAACAGCGTTCCTGGCTACGAACCCGCTCGGCCGAAGAGAGCGCCCCCGACGCGTCGCAGAGGCAGGGCCGAGCGGAGCGGCTGCTGCGGCGTCGAGCTAGGAGCAGGTGGATCTACCAGGCGCCATCGCCAGGGATGTCTGTCCCCTGTGCTCCGTCGATGGGTAAGTCTGGCTCTAGGAACAAGAAGCGGCTCGAATTGCTGGCCTCAGCTGACGCGTTTGTTGTGGTGGTGACTTCCTTTCCTCCTGAGAAGATGACGAGAGCGATGATGAGGATGGACAGCCCGGTGATGGCCGAGGCGATGCCCATCAGGGCCAGAGCCCTGCGGCCACCGGCGGCGTCGGAGCCACTCGCCAGGGCCGCGTCGCTGCCCATCGCCGCGCCCGCCTCGGCGGCGCCGCCTTCCCCGCCACCCGCATCGGCCTGCTTGCCCTCCTCCTTGGCGCCGGCTTCCTGGTTCTCCTCGCTCGACTCCTTCTTGTCGTCGCCACCGGCGTTCTGGCCCCCGGATTCGCCCTCTTCGCCGGCGTTCTCGTCACCTTCCTCGTTGCTGCCGCCGCCCTCTTTGTTCTCCTCCTCGGACATGGCTGCGCTTCGCTCCGCGGTGGCTTCCTCTTCTTCGGTGCGAGCTGGCGCGAGTCGACGGCGGCACGTTCCTCGCGCCCAGAAACGAAAAGAGGAGGAGGTCCTTTAAGAATTTTTAATAATGGTTGTTGTTGTAGTTGTTGCCTTGGTGACATGGCACATACAACGGGGTATTGGCCAGGGTTCAGTTGGGAGACCCCATATGATAGGGTAAACTGGTGTCAAGCTAATGATTGTGCCTTGGGTGAAATTTCAGAAAAGGAAGAAACAAAATATCGGTAGAGAATATCTGATAATTAAATAATTAAATATATGAAAATATCCAAACGCTCTTTTAAATGCGGAAATTTTGGGAACAATTAGCAAGGGGATCTGTCGGTAGCTGTTATATAATTGTGGAGGTATTCGCAAACTTGATGCTATGCAAGACCCCTGGCGTTCGCGCCGAAACAGAGGAGGAGGCGAACCGACAAAGTGAGACCGAACTTTGTAATGGGAATTTCTAGGTGTGTTCTCCTCTGATGTGCACACCTCCGGCAAGAGAGTAGGAAATGCTCCAATGTCTCTACTTCACCGCAAGCCGCACAAAGTTTTGTGGGACTGAACCCGCATCTACATAAGTACAGTTTTAGACGGGAAATCCTGCAGCGCATGAGTGTCATCGCTACCTCACACTGCCGGGTTTTACACGCACGAGCCTTCCATGGGTACATGAGATGTTGGTAGTCAACAGTAGCGAGTAAGAGATCGTTGCATCTGGCGGTTATAAATTGAAAACGCTGAAATGGAATCATACGGAAAAGAACAATATTAGAGACGCTACAGTCAACAGGTGAATTTAAAGCTGATTTTGACAAAAAGTCTCCTGCTTCATTTTGTGAAATACCGCAGTGGCCTGGAATCCAAACGAAGGGCATCTCTTTCACCCATCCAGGAATAAAAAAAAAATGTAGTGAGCGTCTCAAAAAAGCGTTTCGTGTACACTCCAGCGCCAACAAAACAGAGATACAATCTGAGAGGAATAAGCATAGCATGCTTGTGTTCTTGAGTGAGCCCTCAGTCCAGGGCTCCATGTGCCGCCGCGATCAAGCACGCCCGCTAGAGCAGCGCTGCTGCTGGTCTCGCGTGTTCGAGCTGGTCGGAGCGGTCTCAAGAAGAAGGGCCTCGCTGGCCGCTGCTATCCTCTCGGCATGCTCCATAAGCCAGGCGCTGGTCGGCCGATTCCGTGCTTCACAGGACATCTTCCCAAGAGGAACCCGGGTTCGAACCCGACCGCGGCGGCGCGTTTTTATGGAGGAAAAACGCTAAGACGCCCGTGTGCACCTCTTTCTTTGTTGTTTCACTCCCTCCTTTATCCCTTCCCTTACGGCGTAGTTCAGGTGTCCAACGATATATGAGACAGATAATGCGCCATTTCCTTTCCCCCAAAAACCAATTCATATTATTATCCCAAGAGGAAGAGGTGGGGAAGGTTATGGGTGGGACGCCGCCGGTGGTGTTGTGCCGGCCCAAACGGAAATGTGCATTTAGGTCGGTGTATTTGCCAGCTCGGGCATGTGTCCGGGTAGAGGGTGCGGAGTGAGTGGGAAAACGTTTATTGAAGAGAGAGAGAGATAAAGCACTTTATTTGAACCCGTCAGCGAGTATGGGTGATCGGGTGAGACGCAGCTTCCCCTTTCACCGTCTGCCTTCCCCCTAGACGTCAGCCGGAATCAGTTGACTTCCGGCGGCGGCCTGGACTTGGCCGATTACTTGTTTCTGGACTTGTTCTTCCTGGCTATGGAGGGAGGATTTCCATGACTCTTTGTTTCCATGTAGACCATTTAGCGCTGGGCAAGCCCACAGCATGTGAGTCAGGGTCGCTATGTCTTCAGAATAGTGGCTGGAGAGCATGTGGATGGGCGCTCAATCCTTGGCTCCGGAGACTCCTGCCGACCTTCTGGCGATGGGTAAGAGCTTCCAGGTCGTCGAGGTGTGCACTGGTCTGCTTCACATCCCACACCTCCAGGGCCGCCTTACCCGGCATAGAGGGTGGGGATTTTTGGGGACATGCCCACGTGATATCTGTTAGGTTTGGGGTGTGTTAGGGATGGAAAGAACAAGTGTTTATGAGATAGGTTAGGAGACATGCGAGTCTGAAACTGACGCCATGCCACACCTTCGGCATTGGTCAGAAATATTCCGTGATGGTATTAGTGTAAACAGCCGCGCGGGTGCCCTCGGTTCCTGCTTCATCCTCCGTTTCTGTCGACTTCCACATTTGATCTCCCGCTGCCAACTCATCAACAATCATCGCAAGTAGGACTCCGACAGGACGGCCCCATGCACCCGGAGCATGTCCTTGCACCCTGGAAAGACGCGGCTTCGGGTGCGCGCGGGACAAAATCATTTTTAGTGCTTGTAAGAGACACGGGCTTGGTGGACATTCTTTGACAATCTTGTGTGTGTGTGTGTGTGTGTGTGTGTGTGTGTGTGTGTGTGTGTGTGTGTGTGTGTGTGTGTGTGTGTGGTGTGTGTGTGTGTGTGTGTGTGTGTGTGTGTGCGTGTGCGTGCGCGCGTGCGTGCGTGCGTGCGTGCGTGCGTGCGTGCGTGCGTGTGTGTGTGTGTGTGTGTGTGTGTGTGTGTGTGTGTGTGTGTGTGTGTGTGTGTGTGTGTGTGTGTGTGTGTGTGTGTGTGTGTGTGTGTGTGTGTGTGTGTGTGTGTGTGTGTGTGTGTGTGTGTGTGTGTGTGTTGTTAGTGCATGAGGGTGCTTGATTTCACCATTCACTCTTTCTTTTTCTCTTCCTCTTTTTTTCACCATCCTCATCTCTAATCTTCTCTTCTTTCACCCTCACCTGTAGTTGCATTCCAGGCCGACAACCAGGCAGACCTCTCCTGTTCCATTAAAGTCCGCCTCCTCCTCGACTGCGGCCGGAAAGCTGCTGCTCGGGCGAGCGCGTAGAAACGGTAGGCTGCCTCCACATTACTGGTATCTACTCCGATGAGGAACAAAAAAGTCTGAGACTAAAGACAGCAACCCGACGAAATAAAACTAGCCCCTAATTTCCATGAGTTCTGACTCTCATAGAAGGTGAATTATCGTTAGCTGGACGATCGCGGGGCATACAAGGTAGATGGAGAGAAGTAGCCTATATATGAGTTCATACGTATATTATATATACTCCTCTTATAGGGTCAAAATATGGCGGCTTATGGAGTGGAGCCAGCGCCTTCTTCGAAGCGTGCGGAGAACTAAATACTGACGTCAAATTAATTGATGACGTGACATCATAGCCACGTGATCTTTCGGGAGAAATAAGTCCTCGAACGTCTCGAGATTCAGTTTGACACACGAGACAGACGAATAAAGAAGACACAACAGTGCAGACTACCGGTGCTATTCTTAGTTGCCCGAGTTCGTCGTGTCTTTTTTCGTCTCTGCCTCGTGTGTCGAGCTCAACCATCAGGCCCAGCTCGCTGTCTTTATGGGAACAGTGAGCTTGCAGTCACAGGAAACGTTCAAGCAAGCACTTGCACCTAGAGATTACTCAGGAAAATATCACTAAAACAACTGAGCTTATTACAGACTGCCCTATGCACAAAACACAAATACGAAAAGCATATGACATACAGCACTCTATTCGCTTATCTGCGATAACAAGAGGGCGGTAGCACATCATCATAATTATCCTAACTAGACTCACTGCAGGGCAAAAGCCTCTCCCATGTATCTGCAATTAACCCTGTCCTTTGCCAGCTGCGGCCATCATATCCCCGAAAACTTCTTATTCTCATCCGCCCACCTAACTTTCTGCCGCCCTCTGCTACGATTGCCTTCTCTTGGAATCTGCTCCCTTACCCTTAAGGACCAGCGGTTATCATGTCTCCGCATTACATGCCCTGTCCAAGCCCATTTCTTCCTCTTGATTTCGACAAGGATGTCATTAACTCGCATTTGTTCCCTCACCAACTCTGCCCGCTTCCGGTCTCTTAACGTTACACCTATCATTTTTCTTGAAATGGCTCGCTGCGTTTCCCTTAAATTAAGCTGAACCCTTTGCGGTAGCCTTCATGTTCCTGCTCCATAGGTGAGTACCGGTAAGATTATGCTGTTGTACACTTTCCTCTTGAGGGAAATTGGTAAACTGCCACTCGTGGTCTCCGAGAACCTGCCATATGCGCTCCACCCCATCCTTATCCTTCTAGTTATCTCCCTGTCGTGATTTAGGAAGGTGAAAGCAAAGAGGAAATAATTATAATGCACTAAACGTGGACGAGAAATGGAAAGGTATCGATGTGCAAATCAAAAGCGGTAAATACTGATCGTTGCGTCACCCAGAAGAAAAGAGAAAAAGTTATCTCGTCTTAACCGGTCTCAAGTTTCGCGCAGCGGTGCCAACTCGCGGTAGATTTTGTTTTATGCTACGTTTGGGTAATGTACTTGGCTGATTCGGTCAAAATTAATCGAACGTCGGCAGCGCACGCGGTGACAGCGGAGCCAAAAATGACGGTGTCGCATGGATGGATGAACGATAGGAGCATGCCCTTTGAAACGGGGTGGTTGGAGTTGCCGCCATGCTCGTTTTTTAAAATGTTTTAATGATGTTAACGGTGTAATAAATCGGGCTATCTCAGATTCATTTACATAAAAATTGTTATTTCTGGACCATAGGTCATCAGGGAGAGTGCATGTGCATGCATCAACATCCGGATGGATACCGCCACACTCTACCATAAGATGTTCAATTGTTCCAACAGATTTACCGCGCTCTGCACATGTGCAGTCTTCTTGGTTAATTTTTTTTTGGTAGCTTCGCGTTCTAAGACACCTTAATCTATAGCTTCAAAGAGGAGCGCGCTTCCTCTTGAGTTATCATAGAACAGCTGCACTGGCAGCGCCATCTCTCGGCCCTGAAACGTTGGGGAGCGCTCTTGGTTTCCGATCTCGCGTGCTCGTCCGCTTTTGTCGTTCTGTCGTCAACAATAGCTGGAGACGAAGGCCAGCTGTTGCGAAGCCGTCCTTTTTTGGTCCGCCATCGTTGCATGCAATACGGCCTGTCAATAATTCTCACCTATTCGAAGCAAGTACCCAACCCAAGCGCGGCACAGAAAAAAAACCTACCACCAAATTTCACACCTATGAGACATTTGAGCCATAAAAAGCGAGCGGTTTGGCCGAGACAATTTTCTCTCATTTTTTCTCCTCAGCGGTGCAACACTACATATTGTAAATCGGGCTGTCGCTGTGGTATTTGCGAAATGCTACAGCTATACGTGGTACGATAGGCGCCGAAAATTCTGACCAAGGCCCACTTACACTTCCTATCGACAAAGCCAACCCCCTCCGTCCACGTTTGTGACGAAACATACCCCCGCGCCACTTAGCAGTCTTTTAAAAAAAAACACGGTGTCACAATGTTGACTGATGGGTGACGTGCTGCTCCGGTTCGTGGTCGCCTGCACACAGCGTCCCCTGCATTGCACTGCACACGGCGTTGCTCTTTTTTGCTCTGTTAACCAAGTGTTTCAGCTTAGTTTTCATGTACTTGCGTTTCTGCAACGTACACGTATATGTGTCTGTTATATGTATTCGTTATCTCGACTAGTTGGTTTGGCCTTTTCCGAGCCACTACATTTGTGCAGTGCTCGCTGGCTCACCCTCTTTACAGTGGGCGCAAGTATACAGAGCCAGGTCGAGTCCCCTGTACATGCGGCCTGTAGGGCCCTGCTGTTGTGATAGTCGTGCTGTAGAGCATAGTGAAACTCGCGCTTCGCTCAGTGACCCACATGTTTTAGACGCGAGTGCGTGGCCCTGAAGACCTGCACTACAAAAACACCTTCATCCTTCCACAACAAATATGACGCGTGCGGAGGCCAATAGCCCAAGTTTCTATTGAAACTGCCTTGTAGAAATCACGACTAAGAGGAACGTGATGAAATCGGTTGAGTGCGGCACTCTAATTATACGCCAATAAATGGACCGCGCAAAAATGATATGGAAGCGTTTCGCTTCAGTTAATGTTCAGATCTTAGATTATAAGATCATATCAAGTGTAGATTAGAATGGGATCGGGCTACCTTTGTGGGCAACACTGAAGAATACATTGCAATTCCGTATGACGTGAACGTCAGGTCAAATTGAGGCAGACGGCGGTAATTAACCGCTTGCCTCATGAATCTTTATTTTCAGTCTAATAAAAAAAGTTAATTTTATTTGGAACAAGAAGACCCATATTGGTCCTCAAGTTCTAAATAAAACTACGCGTTTGCGGCTTTTCAACACAAAATTTTCGCGGATCATATATGATGCACGATGCAGTTAGGGGTACTCTTTGCGATCATGTAGGCCTTTTCACAATTGAGCTTTTGGGCACTGCCATTGTTCCACTGGGCTTTGTCAGCAGCGTTCTGATTGGCGGATTTCACAGAGGCATCTAGTACGCATGCATGCGTGGCATAGTCCAGCGCGCACGCGCGCTCAATCAAGCTGCGAGCAATGAAAAGGTCTATAGAACTGCATTCAAATGGCCATGACCTAACTAGCATAACAATACTAAACGACAGAATGAAATTTTTTGACAGAAAAAACATCTACTTTTTATATTTCAGGTACCGTAGCCTCCAAAGATGCACGAGTATAACACTTGCGGTGCCTGTACCCCTCTTGTATTTGCTGCAATGCGCTCTCAAGGCAACACCATTATTTAAGCTGATGCAGTGTCTTGAAGCAGAGTATACCATTGCTCGTCCATGCGGAAAAGGTAATAATAGTGAGTATTGAAGGACACCGCACCGCTCGTTCGTTTCATTGGGGCAAAAGAGTAACTGGTATACACTTGTCTAAGGAGCCTTCAAACGCCGGAAGCGCCACCCACGTGGCCACGCTGTTTGTTGCCTTTACGAGTGCTCTTTCTGTAGACTTTAACAGCGCAAGTTGCTTTCTTTCATCTGGCATACCTGTCCCGCAAGATCTCGAAATAGGCTGACACAGATGGCATGCTCCCTTGCCGCACCCTGCTTTTCCTGCACGTATTTGACATTCTCTTTGTCTTCGACCGTCTCTGCCATTGTTATGCAACACCCATACACGTTGCGTCGGTGTTTTTCAGACAAATAAATTTCCGTTTAGATCCCTTTCAACACTTAATTTTACTCATGTTATCGCCTATTTTTGGCCTTTATCACCTGCTACTTTAGATGCGGCTTCATTAGTGCTCTCGCTGTTCTTTCATGCATCAACGACTAGTTTACCGTAACATGCGTACCAGTTTTTAGTGTTTCAGGAACGCATTTAGCCTCGGCGCGGCGGCTGAACAAATGTTAAGTACATTGCGCCAAAATACGTGTGCTTTCGAGAAGCTTGCAGGCAAAAGCAGCCCCTCGAGTGCACGTAACGAGTCGAAATAGACGAAACTTGTTGGGCCACAGCGCTGAGGGTAACAGGTTTTCGAAATTTAAAAAAATGACATTGATATTACTTACGGCGGCCTAGACGCCTATCAAGAGATAAGGAGACCAACAGTAATAGTTAAAGAGTTAAATGCACAGTTTTAGTTAACCAGCCTACTAGTTAACACGTTTTAGCTGAATTCTGATGCGCTCCGCCGGTGAGAATGCTAAGCCGGAAAAAAAACGCTGTTCTAAATTATAGAAGCCTATTAAAAAAAATACGGAGCACCTTAAGTAAACCATCCAGCGTAGAAAGAAGCAATGCGTTCCTAACGTTTGGATGCATACATACATGCATACATACCAAGGGTGACAAATGATCACAGTACTGGAAACGTATACAACGAACTTTAAGTGGGCGGAAGTACTCAAACTTTACGTAAAACAAGTGACGTGGATAAACCAACCAGGTCGGCCGAAAAAGAACCCTCACGTGGCCTTTCCGTACGGAGACGAAAGGGCAGAACCAATAGTTAGTTTTAGTACAGCGAGCTTTGTGTGATTCCGTGTTTAGCCGGGTAGCGGGCCCAGAGTGTGCATGCGCCGAGCGCTAACGGGGAAATTGCGTCAACGTCCGCACGCAATTTTCAGAAGTTAGCGTCGCGGCAGTTGCGGCTTTTGCGCACTAGCGTGGAAACCTGGCGGCGTCCTTCCAAGCGAGAGCTGCCTGGTTTAGCTGAATAAGTAGTCCTTGCTGTTCCCGTCGGCCCGTCTGCCGGTAACGACTGGTGTAGTTGCCTTTGGCTATGGCTTACGTTGTTTGGAAAACAAATATTAAGCTGCAATTCAGCCAAGTGTTTGTGGTAAGCTATGAATTCTGGCGCGCTCAAGCCTAACGGAGCCTCCCGCTGCGTTGCAACAGTGTGCGACTGCTGGGAGCGCAACATTAATAGGTTTCGATCTTTGTTGCAATGTTTTCGTATTCCAATAATTTAAAATATTATTAAATATGGATTAACATTTCGAGCATTTCATGCGATGAAATGAAAAATATTCTTGCACCAGCGGCGCGTCCTTGGATTTCCCTAACTAGACGGTGCCACAGTGTTTGCATTTCTTGTTTTAACAACTTTTTGGTCGTCGAGGCATTTCTGGCCGAAATAAGCGTTACTGCGTCCGTAGGCTAGCTGCAAAAACTCCGATTTGTGTTCTTTTGGAGAATTAGAGGCTGCGCCGAGAATTTTGAGAGCGCCTTCCACCTTCATGCAATGCAAATGACGTTTAACGTTATCGGAACGCTATAATAAAACTTTGAGTGTGGATAAGTGTCTTACGGCACGCGAACTTAATTTCCCTTAGGTCCGTTTACGCGCCAACGTTATACTAAAACGCTCTAATGGCAGAAACATTAGAGTGGGCACTTAAGCTCCGCCCTGATGGTATGATGCTATAGTGTTAATGAGTTAATTCCACATATGCGTTAATTCCCACATATGCGAAACAAGTCATTCTATAATCCACATTCATAGATCCCCTTGTGTCCTCATACTCCTCCTGGCGCAGTGGTGCAGTGGTTAAGCGATGCGCCACTGCCCTGCGATGGCAGTGTGACATTCCTTGTGTGCTACGAGGTACATTCCTTGTGTGTGCTACGAGGTACATTCCTTGTGTGTGCTACGAGGTTCCACGTTCGACGGCGCGGCGTAGACGGAGACCCAGATGACAGGCATCATCAATTACCCAGCAATGCTCGTTGAGAGTGACAACGAGAACGGAGGGGATTAAGCCCAACCGGACCCAACCGGACCCGCCGCCGCCGCCGCGGGGAAACAGGCTTTATCCTCCCCAATTGGCGTGGCGGTTCCAGGAGCGGCCCTCCCGGGCACATTCCAGGACAAGGGAACTGTCAGCGATCCAGAGCGCGCCTTACCTTGAGGAGCGAGTGTCAGTTGATGGATGAAGAATGGAGGCCGGTGACCCGCGGGAACTGTCAGCGGGCCAGAGCGCGCCGTACCACAGCCGACGCTATGCGCTACCGCGAAGACAACATTCTTTCCCTCGGACTCAACACGTGAGGGGGGCGAGACAATAAGTGCGGTGGTATGTTAGTGCGTCCAAGTGAAAGCCCTAGCCCCCCCTCCTTCCCCTCCGGCGTGGGCGTCCTCACCCTAGGGGGTGTGGAGAAGAGGATATAAAAATCGAGAAGCAGTACGGAAGAGGGGACGCTCAGGACGACATCGTTCGCCAAGAGGGCCTTCAGCGCCGAAGCCCGACGGCGTGCAGCTTCTGCCAGCAACCGCTCGAGCCCAACTCCGGAGCCACTCCATCGCCCCCATGAAGTCGTCGGCAAGTAAGCTCGGACGCCCCAGCCTCTGATGTATAATCTTAATCATGTGTAATTATTGAATATACCTGTTTGTTTAAACTGAGCCATACGGTGTCTCTTTGCCTCTCCGTCCCGTGTGGACCTGCGCATTATGGGGGTCATCACACTGGTGTCAGAAGTGGGGTTTCAAAAGCAAATGTCCTCTGAATGCTGTGACATTCATGACTTCAAAATTGTAATCAAAAGGGAATCACGGGACTGATTGTGGGACTTTTACCCCCATTTGAGAGGCTTGAGGCACTGGAGGGCTTGAAAAAAAAAATGTCTGTATCTGAGGGAGCTCCCACTCCACAGCCGTCGCTCGGAGCAAGCATGCTGGCATTAGGAAGCGTCATTCCGACGTTTACGGGAAATAAGACAGGGGTTCCAATCTGCGATTTCTTTTCCATGCTAGAAGAGATTGGGAAAATGGGGGGATGGTCCGATGCTCAAATGCTGGGAATGGCGAGGTGTAAGATGGCAGGAGCTGCTCATGATTTTGCATGGCGAGACGAAAAAGTAAAATCCACAAAATCATTTGCGGAATTTAAGAAGCTCGCGTTTGAGCATTTCGACACTGAACCACGTCACGTGCGGGTACAGAGGTTCCGTGACGCCGGACAGATGGTAGGGGAGGACGTGCGAACATTTGCGTCGCGGCTTCAGCGCCTAGCACGCGATACGTTAAGCAGGGAGGAGGAAGGAGACCAGCTAAGGAAGAAATACGCGGAGGATCTACTTAAAGAGGAAATGACCGCTTTGTTCGTGGCTGGTCTGCAAGACCCCGTGCGCCGGTTCGTGCTCTCGCGCAAGCCGAGCAATTTCGACCAAGCCGTGGCGGCCGCATTGGATGAGGAACGAAATGAGGCGCTAACGACAGCCGCAGCGAGAGTACGCGTCATAGAGAGAGCGGTGCTCAACCCTGAGGTTGCTCTCTTGACAGAGCGGTTAGATCGCTTAGAAAAGCTGCTATCTCAGCAGGTAGAACGCCAGGTTGAAGCGCGCGCTCAACAGCGCCCATTCGCTGGAAACCGGAGACCGCCACAAAGCTACAAGCGCGGTATGCGAGAGTTTGAAGAAATCGTATGCTTCGCTTGCCAGGGTCGCGGACACATCGCCAGGTTCTGCCAAAACGTGCGCCGTGGGGAACCACAAAGAGAAGCAGGCGAGACACGCCCTAAGCAAGCCTACAGCGGGGCTCCAGATACCGAGACAAAAAACTAGATAGTCCTCCCCAGCCTGAGGAGCGTGGGGAGGGAGCAGTGGATGATGAGGTGGTGGTAGTTTGTGTGGCCGACGAGGCATGCCCTGTTGTGCGTTGCAAGTTAAATGGTTGTTGCATGGAATTGTTGATAGATACGGGGTCAAAGGTGACATTGCTTAAGGAGAGCAGTTTTAACACGCTTCGAAGGAAGGGGGACCGCGAGGTGTTGGAAGCGTCTGGTGGTATGGCAACCAAATTTGTAGGCATAACGGGGGATCCTCTTGGCATAAGTGGACTCTACCGGTTACACTTTTCTCTCGGCGGAATTGCATTGGAGCACCCCTGCTACGTATGCTCGGACACGGTGTCTCTGCCAAACGGAGTGTCAGGTATATTAGGGCAGGATTTTTTGAGAAAAGGGAAGGTAGTAGTCTCATTCTCTGAGGAAGAGGTTAATGCGGGCGGATCAAAAGTTCCGTTTTTGAACAGGAGAGGGGCTGAGATTCGCGTTACCGATATTGACACCCGTCAAACAGTGGGATCATTGGAGAAGGTATATTCGCGGGTTGCCGTCAGGCTGATCGATGAGGCGGTCGTCCTTCCTTGGTCGGAGCACATTTTGTACGCGTTTGTGCCTTCAGATGTAGAGAGCGGCGCCGTGGGAGTGCTTGAGCCGGTCGACTCTCTCAGCAATGGCCTGAAGGCAGCCGCGTGCCTCGTGACAGTTAATGACGCCCACAGAGTGCCCCTACGGGTGGTTAACTGTAGCCAGCAGCCACTGAGCCTTCCCAAGAACAAAACATTGGCTTTCTTCACCTCTGCGATAGAGAAACGTGAGCCCACCGATACGGTACTCGCAACTGTAGAGCATGCTAGTCCTTCGGCTGCTCCAAAGGTGTCGTTCGATCTTTCTCACGTAAAATCCAGGGAGAGGGAGGCTCTGGCTGGTTTGCTGAACGACTACTCGGAGGTATTCGCCGCGTCCAACCTGGATTTGGGCTGCTGTGGCGTTATAAAGCACAGGATAGAAACCGGCACTTCATCGCCCGTTTACCAGCGTGCGTACAGGATTCCTTACTCCCAACGTGAGGAGATAGAGCGGCAGGTGCAGGACCTGATTGATCGCGGCATTGTCGAACACTCAAAGTCACCCTGGGGAGCACCAGCACTATTGGTGGAAAAGCCAGATGGCTCGTATCGATTGGTAGTGGACTACCGCAAACTAAATGCCGTAACTCGCATCGATCCATACCCCATCCCCAATATACAGGAGACGCTTTCTCAGCTGGGCTCTGCCAGGTACTTCACGGTAGTGGACATGGCGGCGGGATTCTGGCAGATAGCAATAGATCCGGCAGATGCCGAGAAAACGGCATTCAACACGCCCTCAGGGCACTATGAATGGAAAAGAATGCCGATGGGTCTGGCCAACAGCCCTGCTGTCTGGCAGAGAACCGCTGATGTTATCCTGGCAGGTCTTCTGGGGAGGCTGTGCTTCGTGTATATGGATGACATTATCATATACAGTGACAGTTTTGAGAACCATTTGCGCGATATTGAGTAGGTTTTGGTGCGACTAAGAGGAGCGGGTCTCAAGCTGAAGCCCTCTAAGTGCCAATTCCTCAAAAACGAGGTGAAATACCTCGGGCACGTCGTTTCAGCTGACGGCGTGCGACCGGACCCTGAGAAACTAAGGTGTGTCTCAGATTTTCCATCCCCGACTAGCGTCCGCCAGGTCCGGCAGTTTCTCGGCCTGATCGGTTACTACCGAAGGCACATAGAGGAGTTCGCCAAGCTCGCTAAGCCGCTCACCGCCTTAACAGCCAAAAATGTCGCCTTTCGCTGGGACGAAAACGCGGAGAATGCTTTTGGGGCCCTGAAAAGGAAGCTAATGAGTGCACCGCTGTTGCGCCACCCGGATTTTAATTTGCCCTTCGTTATGGCCACAGATGCGTCAAAGTTCGCAGTTGGTGCCGTGCTATCTCAGGTTATCGAGGGCAAAGAACATCCCGTTGCTTTTGCTAGCCGACAGCTGAGCCCCACAGAGCAAAAGTACGCAGCTACGGAAAGGGAGTGCCTCGCCGTTGTCTGGGCAGTAAAGCACTTCAGATGCTACCTTTACGGCCGCAAATTCAAGCTAGTCACAGACTGCCATCCTCTGAAATGGGTGATGAGTGTCAGGGGCCCTAGCTCGCGACTCGCTAGATGGAATCTACACCTGCAGGAATACTGCTTTGAAGTTGAGCACAAGTCAGGAAAGACACATCTGAATGCTGATGCACTCAGCCGCACAGCTGCCGTGGCAGCTATAGATGAGTTTGTCCCCGTAGTCGACCCCGCCGAATTACGCACAGAGCAGTGCAAAGATCCTGACCTGAAGCGAATAATCGAAAGCTTAGAGGGCGCACCGTCTCACCCCGAACAGCTAGGTTATTTCATTGACAAAGACGGCACCCTGTGTCGGCGCACGAGGCCAACCAGGAAAGGGAGATTAGAGAAAACCGCTTGGGAGAGAGTCGTCATACCTCGGTCGTGGACAGAAAGGGTTCTTCGCGCGTTTCACGATGCGCCATGCGCCGGTCATTTTGGCGTAGCGAAGACACGCAGGCGTGTGGAGCGTTTGTAGTTTTGGAGTGGCATGCGACAGGATGTTAGAGACTACTGTGCGAAGTGTCATTCCTGTCTCGAAAGAAAAACACCCAAGGGACGAAGACCAGCTCCAATTCAGCCGTTCTCTGAGGTTTCGGCTCCCTTCGAGTGGACAGGTATGGACATAATGGGCCCATTGCCCACGACCACTTCCGGAAACAAGTACATTTTAGTATTTGTCGATCACCTTTCAAAATACGCGGAAGCGGTAGCACTCCCAGATCAGAAGGCAGACACGGTTGCAAGAGCATTTGTCGAACAGATCGTGCTCCGACATGGACCCCCGAGGCAACTCTTGACAGATCGGGGAACGAACTTCGTGTCGCAGCTAATGAGGAGAGTTTGCGAGCTGCTTAAGATCGCTAAGAAGCAGACAACACCGTACCATCCGGCTTGCAACGGCGCGGTGGAGCGACTGAACCAAACCGTGGCCGGGTTCCTGTCGCATTTTGTTTCGCGCGACCAGCGGGACTGGGACTTGTGGCTCCCGTATGCAATGTTTGCCTACAATTCCGCAGCACAGGAGAGCACGGGCGAATCGCCATTCTTTCTTCTCTACGGCCGAGACCCGGACCAGCCTAGTGAAGTGCCAGAGGGCCCCCGTCGTGTCCCATACGCTTCACTGGACGACTATAAGGTGGAGCTAGAATCGCGCTTGCAAGTGGCGAGGGACATCGCAAAGGAGGCCTTAAAGAAAGCGGCGAAGCGCAGGAAGGAGGTGCACGATCGCAGTGCTAGAGACGCGCCGTTTAATGTGGGGGACAGCGTGTACATTGAAAACTGCCAAAGGCAGATTGGGCTAGCTCGTAAGTTCCAGACGAAGTGGAGAGGACCGTGCGAGGTTGTCGAGAAGCTTTCTCCGGTAAACTTCAGAGTCCGAGACGTGAACCGGCGCTTGATAAGGATACACGCAAATCGCCTCAAGTCGGCCCCGGTTCAGTATTCACGAAATGAGGAAAGGGAAAGCGCGGATTTTGATGGGGACAGAAGTGAAGCGGAGCGCGCAGATAGTTCGCAAGAAACGCCCTCTCCTGCATTTGTTCGGCAGGCGCCAGAGGTGACGGCCGGAATGCCACCGGATTTACTTCATGCATTGCTAGAAGAAGAAGCGCGCGAGGTTGCCGCGCAGATAACGCCAGGGGAGGCTTTTGCCACGAGCCCTCGCGAGTCCCAAAGCAGACAAAGGGTCACAGACTTACTTAGTATGACTCATGAAGGCCGATATCCGCTGCGAAATCGGAAAGCTAAGTCGGACTAATGGTGTAAACAGAGCGGAGTTGTGAACTGGTCAGAATTGTGTAATGCCGCAGCTCATAACATTGCTATATGCGTATGTGTTAAGTTATCGGAGTTAGTAGTTAAACCTTTCTGTCATTAAGTAACACCTTCACAGGAGAGCATGCGGAGCGCATGCAGAACCTGCCCTACTTCCTTTCGTTATCTATATTTTTGTCTGTGCCGTGATCGTGCTAGAAGTGGGAGCTCCTTTGTAACTGTGGTAAATTTATTTCGTCCAGTTTGGACTAGAAAGGAGAGGCTTGGGTGCTGAGTTTCATGTTTATCTGTAAAAGAAGATCAGTGCTGCCCCTGGAGACGCCAGTTATGACAGCGGAGGCATATGGTGTTGTGCAGTGGTGTTGAGTGCAGCGAAAAGTGTTTTGTCGGACGCACTGTGCGAGGCGATTCAGAAAGACAAGGGGAGCTGCAGGGACTGAAATGTTCGGAGAACATTCTTCTGAAGGGTGAGCGAGTGTGACATTCCTTGTGTGCTACGAGGTACATTCCTTGTGTGTGCTACGAGGTACATTCCTTGTGTGTGCTACGAGGTTCCACGTTCGACGGCGCGGCGTAGACGGAGACCCAGATGACAGGCATCATCAATTACCCAGCCATGCTCGTTGAGAGTGACAACCAGAACGGAGGGGTTTAAGCCCAACCGGACCCAACCGGACCCGCCGCCGCCGCCGCGGGGAAACAGGCTTTATCCTCCCCAATTGGCGTGGCGGTTCCAGGAGCGGCCCTTCCGGGCACATTCCAGGACAAGGGAACTGTCAGCGATCCAGAGCGCGCCTTACCTTGAGGAGCGAGTGTCAGTTGATGGATGAAGAATGGAGGCCGGTGACCCGCGGGAACTGTCAGCGGGCCAGAGCGCGCCGTACCACAGCCGACGCTATGCGCTACCGCGAAGACAACATTCTTTCCCTCGGACTCAACACGTGAGGGGGGCGAGACAATAAGTGCGGTGGTATGTTAGTGCGCCCAAGTGAAAGCCCTAGCCCCCCCTCCTTCCCCTCCGGCGTGGGCGTCCTCACCCTAGGGGGTGTGGAGAAGAGGATATAAAAATCGAGAAGCAGTACGGAAGAGGGGACGCTCAGGACGACATCGTTCGCCAAGAGGGCCTTCAGCGCCGAAGCCCGACGGCGTGCAGCTTCTGCCAGCAACCGCTCGAGCCCAACTCCGGAGCCACTCCATCGCCCCCATGAAGTCGTCGGCACGTAAGCTCGGACGCCCCAGCCTCTGATGTATAATCTTAATCATGTGTAATTATTGAATATACCTGTTTGTTTAAACTGAGCCATACGGTGTCTCTTTGCCTCTCCGTCCCGTGTGGACCTGCGCATTATGGGGGTCATCACAGCAGGGACTACAAGCGGTGGGCCTTGTGTAGCCCAGGTTGCTCTTCTCGAGTGACCAATCATTAATTTCACTGTCACGTACCACGATAGGCAGTTTTCTTCTCGCTATTCGCTGGGCAGGTTGTGATGACGCCTGAAGGTCACGTGACCTATGTGGCCCACCTGCCCCCTAGGTTGCTCGCTAGGCACAACCTGCCAGAGGCGTGCCCATGATTTTTTCTCACAACACTGACGCGGCGCCGACAGCGTCGATACCGCGTTTTCTGGAGAGCGGGGCCTTTAACGCTCATTAAAGATAAAGAGTTCCTGTGTAAGAAAGCTGGGAGCGCCGCACAAAGGCGCGCCATCATCCGAAAAAGCGCTCACTGGCGGCGACTCGATCTAGGCAATAGCCTCACTGCTATTGCGCCAGGCTATGAACGCATCCGCTACGGCCAAGCATTGCGGAATCGACCTCGAGGGCAGCTACCGTTTGCCACAAACCAGTGCACTCCGAGGCCTTGAAATCCGGCATGCACCGCTCTCCAATAAACATCGGCAACCACACATTCCTGTACTACCTGTCAGTTGTACAGTACAACGCCCCACAGTTGCAGACGTCTCCATCTGCCTTAGGCAGAACCCCCCCTCTCACCTCCAACTGCCACATGAAGTCACGCTGGCAAGAGGCAGACTCCGCCCGCTGCCTGCGCTCTAGAGGAATCAAAAGCGGGACATGATCACTGACTCCACTACTCTGTTCGATGTGGTATCTAACTATGCGCAGACGCGCTGGACGCGCCTGCGAAACGCCAACGCAGCTGCACAAAAAACATGCGTTCGCAAGGCCTGTAGCCCCGACTGACCGTTGCGTCAGGTAGAAATCCCCTGAGCCTTGTCCCCAAAAAATTGGAGGCGAATGCCCGCGCTTGGTAAGCATCACCCCCGCAACAAATTAAGAGGAAGCGCAGAGCCAGCAGCCGGCAGCAGATAGACACAGAAGGTAAAGCGAGCCCATCGCGCTAACGTGCCTGGAAAGCGTTGCACTCCACATCAGCTCCGTGCGAGCCCCCCGGAACAAGTAATTCAGAAGAGGCTGAAGAGGCCGGGGAACTCGAAGAGGCTGTTTCGTTATATCTCCGATGGGCGAAAACAAGCTGCAAGAAGCCGAGTGGACTTGGTAGCGTTGCTCTAGCAAGGGCACATTGAAGTTGCCGGTCATCGTAGCGCTGCTGTGCACCTCATTTGAGACCAAACTGCACATCCAAGATAACGCGACTCATAGTGCCAGACTCATACTGCACGTTTTGAAGAGCACTGCTGAGCCACGGATCAGGCTGGCAATTACGTATTCGAATGAGACAACTGCTGGTATAGGTAATATTCAGTATCAATTTAAGCCGAATATTTTTATTGGTTCATCACTATTCTATTCACAGTCGTCATAATCAGCTGCAGCAGCAGCAGCAGCCTAACTGCGTCCACGGCAGGACAAATATTTCTCCTATTGACCGCCGACCCACTCTGCTGTGCTGCTGCGGCTGCCTTATCCCCGCAAACTCCCTAATCTCCTCTGCCCACCTGACGGTGTGCCACCCCTTTGAATAATTAACGATAAAGAATGCTGGCTAGGTATTTCTTCAATTGGGCGTGTGGTTTGCGTAGTTAAGAGAATTCAAAGGATTCCACATCTATTTGCAGTGTTGATCGCTATGAGAGCACTCGTGTGCCATACAGCGTTACGAAAAATAGTTTGCAGACACATGACTGGACGGGTGTGTTGTGCAGTTTATAAACGTTCCATAAATACAGCACAGATTTCACTAGCGGAACTGCTGTTTAAAGTAGGCATCATATTTTCGTCATTTCCGCGTCGTCAGCACCCAACTGGGCAATAAAGCACTGTACAATATCGAGTTGTAAGCGAACGCGTTCGCCTGAGCTGGACATTTTAAAAGGGGGATAGTCCCACCATTACGAAAACGCAATAAAGGACTTACTAATAAAAAACTGCATTCAGCGATGCTTCCCAGAAAACGAATCTTATGCTGTGTGGTGAGACGTGAAAAGTTATCGGCCGTTATGCTTTACAGACGGTCTTTTTTAGGCATCAGCGGAGGTGTTAAATAAAACGTCCAAGAAAGAACAGAAGACCAAAAAAAGGCTAACGAGAGGGGGCACCGCCGAAATGTGAAGATTTCTCTGCACAGTGAACAGGCTGATAAAAAGTGCTCCGACAAGAATGGGGCTGTATGCCATTCCTTTCCTTCAGCCGCTCGTCATGTGCCGGGTCTCTCATTGGCCAGTAATACTCTTTAAAGGTATAAAAGTGTGAGACGCCGGACAAAGCCGCGTCGTCTAGTGAAATGGCATTACGTGTTCCATCGAATATTCATGACCAGACTTTTCGTGGAGGGTGTGCCGCATAGAGATAGAGATACCCCATGCAGACAGATATATCACCTTAATAAAGTCTGTGCAGTGTTTGCGCGCACAAAAAAGTACAAAACTCGTCTTTCGTTCTGGCCATAAACAAGGGGAATACTATGCCGTCCAGCATCGTGTCATCGCCGAACTTGCCGCATTTTCAGTCAGCGTACTTAACATTTCTATGCACCCATGTCACTTAATAATATATGTTCTGATTGTTCATTCTGCTTTTTGCTCTTAGTTGCTCAGTGCCTAATTTAATATCGTTTGGTCATGTATTATATACAAAATTTTAAAATGTATTGCCCGTCCAGATGTGTAGCACTGTTTACGTTTTTATTTTGCAACAAAAAGAAAACTGTTTCGCACCTTTGTTCTAATTTGTTGTTTCCTATCATCCTGCTTATTCTGCAACTGAATACCTCTTCGTTTCACGTGTGCACGTTCGTATTTCAACGTCATACGCTGTGTGTAACCCAAAAAGAAAAAGCAAAGAAGGGAAGAAATCCTGGATGTGACGCCGGTTTGTCACCGAGACAGGTAGATATGTCATCTTTTTTTTTAATCAGGACAAAGCGAGCAGCGCACGTTTCACCAAAGCCGTGCCCCCCCCCCCCCCCAATCTATTATCGCGATCCCTACGGCCTAACTCTACATTGAATAAGCTATAGGTGGATACAATTCACGAACGAAGCGGCTTTACACCGTCAAAGGGCTCCCTTCCAGCCAATGGTGTCGGCGGATTCTGATGACCCTGCTAGCGTGACAAAGCAGCGGAGCGGCGCGACAATGCAGGGAGAAGACTATCTCCGTTTTTTTTTTTGATACAGAAGTGTGGCCCTGTGGTAGAGCATCCGCCTCGCATTCGGGAGGTGCTGGGTTCGGTCCCCAGTGCAGCCCGGTACCCACCGGGTTTTTATTGGGTACAAGATTTCCCCCGGCCTGGTGCTCGGCTCATCTAGGGTGGGATGCTTAGTAGAAGGGTCCTGGACTGAACAGTTGCGTTGACGGATCAGACATAAGTTCCGCCCTCAGCAACCCTAAGTCCGCCTCGTGCGGTAGAAGCTCAACTTGTGGCCCTTCACGCTAGTAGGGTCATGTGAATCGGCCACCACCATTGGCTGGAAGAGGGTCCTCTGACGAAGAAAAGTCGATTCGTTCTTGAGTTGTATCCGACTATAGCACGTAGGAGCGAGAAAAAAATCTCACGACTACGAGCATTAAACGAAGTGCACGCGCAGTGCGATGTCTCGACACCAGAAGTGTTGCGTCAGATGGCGCGGCGATGCAGTTTGCTATGGTATCTGTCGGCTCCCGCGTTGCCCGACTTATTTTGCCGCCTGTTGTACGTGTTTGTGGAGGCGTTCGCCCACATTTCTTTTTCGGTCGTAGCGACACATTCGGTCCCATCGGTCGTCATCTCACCTTCGTCGTTGGCAGCAGAACGCTGTGTTACCGACACAGTCGAGCATGTGTGCTCCGTCGTCAAACCCGCGTAGGGTCGCTGATTTTGAAGACGCTTGCTGGGGTGCAGACGCCTGCGGATACAGCCCATTTGTCGCCGAGCACATGGAGGTGCAAAATGGACGTAGCAGAAGTGATGGGTGGCGGATGGCAATATCCTATGCCATTCTCTTTTCCAGCAGGAGTCGGTTCCTGCGCTTTCGCGTAATCAGGTCCCTTTACAGGCGAACTGCTGCGCCCAGGCGTGTTCCATTGCGCGCTTAAAAACTGCTGCTGTCAGCCGCTTTTGTGCCGTGCAACGTACGCGAGACCGAACTTTGACTGATTTTAAGTGCGCGTTTGGCTTAAAGCGTTCCTTACTCAAGTGAGCTGTCGATGTAGCTCCGCTCGCTGACGCGCGCCATATTTGGCTTCGACAGAACGCGAAGCTCAAGCCTATAAGCAAAGACAGATGGCGTGAAAGAATTAGCTGTGATTCAACCCGGCTGAACCCAGAAATACGAACAAAAGCCCTGCTAAGGTAAGCACCCGGCGCACGCTTTTATATAGTGAACGCCTCGTCACGTGATTTCCGGCAGTTGCGAGAGTGCCGTGGGCTCCGCAAACTCAGCTGTCGCGAGCCGCAGCGAGTCACGTGATTCGATATTTGCGAGGCGAGCGAGCACCGTCGGTAGCTGTGGCGAGGTGTGGCGAGTCACGTGGCATGACGTCAGAGCCAAGTCTCCGCCCCTCCCAGTTTGAAGGTCAAACTGGACAGCCGCATGAGCTTCAGCTTTGTATCGAAGGGGTAGAGCTTTCGCTCTAAAAACTACTATTGGACAAGTACCCAAGTGGTGGTTCGTCTAAAGAGTGCTTTCTCCTCCCGTTAGGCAGTAAATTTTGGGCGCAGAGATCAGCGCAGCCAGCTTCATCGCAGGTTATGTATATCCAGAAGGTAGCGACCTCTTTTTATTTTGCTGAAAAGGGAACAGAGCGAACGCAGGACGAAGAGAGGAACGTGCAACACACACAGCGCCTGCGTCGTGCGTTCCTCTCTTCGTGCTGTGTTCCCTTTTCAGCAATGTTATACCAACTGGCCCGCAACCACACCCTCGCAATCTTTTTATTTTGCCGCCCGCCGGCCATCTTCATTTTCACGCTTACTCTCTATTTTCGCCTTTATCTGCATTTGACATGCGTCACACGGATTGCGGTGGTTCGATATTATTTCGGAAAGAGGTAATAACTTTATCGCAAGCACAGGACACGAACTCGTTAGACATTTGGGCGAGCGATTGTGAGAACGACTAATCATAAGTGGAACAGTTTCGCGCCAAAACCTAATCGAAATCCCGGCGCAATAGATGGTGAACATTACCGTTTTCTTAATCCACTTACAAATGTGGAGACTTATTGGGGGCATTATGATAAACCCTGCTTTTTAACGCAGGCAAAGAATCTCGGCACACGACAGAGACGAGACGTAGCGTTAAAAATCAACTGAAAAAAATTGGCGATGGTTTAGCTCTGGTTAAATCTGGAGTGACGCGATAGCTGCAGCTGGCCGAGTGGAAATTGTTCACGTCATGAACCACGTGATCAGCAACGGCGCCGCGCCGCCGGCAGCTGTTCCGCACCACGTGACCAACCACGTGACAGCTTTGCGGCGCCACCACATTGAAGGCTCCAAATGCTACCGTAATGTAGCTAATCTACAAAACGTAGGTAAGCGATTTTCTCATGCTGGCATCAGATAACCGAGTGCAAAAAAAAACATATCAGAAGGAAACATGTTAATCAAATCTTCGCTTTCAACAATTCAGGGCCCTTTTATCCTGGGAGATATGGACGTTGCGCTGACGGTAATCCGCTACGTTGTGCTCAGCTATATTGAAAGCTTCGCCCGGATAGATATTCATTTGTCTTTTGCCCTTCATGTGCGTTATCACTTGCGTCTCAGTAAGCACAGACGCACACGGTGAGATAGGGCGTTTTGAACAATGAGCAGCAAGATTTGCAGGGTGAGGCGTGCTGGCGAGCTTATCTGTGCTCTCATATTGGAGTGTTCAAACACCGCCCAGTTTGGCGCGTATATCAGCAGCTGTTTCAACTCAAAGAAAGCGCATACACTGCATCCAGCAGTCATTCGACGAATTTTCCCGCCGATTTTGTGCTGCATCCTTTGACGTTCGGAGACTTAGCAGTGTACACTTTCGTCTCGCTTATACTTTTGAACTTCTTGGAAGCTCAAATTACTACCACGACTCCGAAATTATTTGTAACTTTCTTTTGCCTATGCGAGATATTGTGGACGTATCAAGCCTAGGCAGCGTTGCCAGCGCCCGAAAAGTTAAAAAAGTTTATGCAAGAAAGTTAACACTTGGAAGCCTCAGCGCATCAAAAGATGAAAAAGAAAATACGCGAAAGAAATCGTCCAATGCGCGTAAAATTATACCATTCATTTGTAACAGCTGCTACATGGGCCATAATGGCCGACGTTTGAACGTTTGATTACAAGAGTATAGATATGCTCGCCAGCACACAAGTCACCCTGCAAAACTTGCTGCTCATTGTTCAAAGTGCCCGACCTCACAGTGTGCGCTTCTGCTTAGCGACACGCAAGTGAAAGTGCACATGAAGGGCAAAAGACAAACGGATATCTTTGAAGCTTTGAAGACAGCTAAGGAGGACAGGAGCGTCAGCGCAACCGTCGATATCTCTCAGCATAAAAGAGATGTATTTCCTGAAAGCGAAACTTTGATCACCATCTTTATTCGCTATGCACTTCTTTTTGTTCATCTGTTGTTTTCTGCGTGTGTGCTGCTCCCGCATTGCTGCCCACGTATTTTGGCTGTCATATTTGACTGCCACAGAACTGCAAATAAAAACGAGCTACTAGTTAGCTCTTCTTCTGCTCGGTGTCGTGTAATAAGTCTTTGTGTCTGTGTTCAATCTGCGCCATTGTCCACCGTGAGCTAAAATGCACCACTTCGCACACTAACGTTTTTGGCTTATTGAGGGCGCTCGCAAGCACCACTGGGCAAGAGGACGCAAGGAAGAAACCAGCAGGAAAGGGGGAATGCCCCAGCTTTCTCAGTATGCAGGGGCCCTATGCAGTGATTACCCCTCGCGACCTAAACTTTGGTCTATTATCAATGCACCTGACTAATCTGTGTCCATTGACGTGGTATATGCACTGCCGTCCATTACCAATGCACCCGCGCAATCCGTTTTAGTGGCGCGGATTACAGTGTAAATATTGGTTACAAAAACGGCGCGTACCGTTATGCCAACGGCCTAGGAGTCAAAGGCGTCTCGCGAGTTTCTTGTTCCAAGCCCATGTTGTTTCGAATCTAAGTGGCAGGCTTGTGAGAAGCCTTCTCTACCCGTGTATAATACATTCTGGACTGAAGGGCTTCGATTTCAGCAACAGCTCCGGCGTCAACTATGCAGCGATTTGGGCAAGCCTTTCAAGTGAGTGTGTCCGCAATGGGAGCAAAAGCCGTGGCCTCCGCAAAAATAGTTATATCGGCCCAGGGTCGAGGTGTTGCTACGGCACCTGTCAGCAGTAATTCTTACCTCCCTTCCCCGTATGCTTACCGATAGGCTGGCTTACAACTCCCTTCTTTGCATGCGGACCTTGCTAGCCGTCCTTATCGTACTTAGGACTTCCGAGAGGTCATGCCTATTGTCACTGACTCAGACCTCAATTTCATCGTACAATTCTAAATGTCGCATGTCTGGATGGTTACATGCAAGCCAACTTTAAACAAGCATAAGTTCGTTAACTTCACATAGTTTGAAGTGAAAAACAAGAAAACTTGAAATGAAAACTTACTGGCTCGTACCCAGAGCAGAATGTGCTACTCTTAAGTGCTGCCATCAAAAGTTTGAGGCGTAACACTTTCGGGCTACTCGTGTTCGGTCTCGTACCAATGGTGTCTCGAGGAACGAACCAAACAGGCCCTGGTAATAGTTTGAAGTTGGGCAAATTAGTGAATCGTAAACGTGACAGAAAAAAGGCCGTAGAAAGTCAGGCCCGTTTTTGTTTACCCATCATAAGTGGGTTTTAATGCTTCATATCGTACATGTTTATGAGGGTTAACATGAGGTGTTTTTAGTTCCTTTCTTAGTGATTTCATTTTCTGCTGAGTTCTTGTTTACGTTATCGTGGAAGCGGCTGTAGAAACATATATGGTTTATGGGGGCTTAACGTCCCAGAGCGACTCAGGCTATGAGGGACGCCGTAGTGAAGAGCTCCGGAAATTTCGACCGCCTGGGGTTCTTTATCGTGCACTGACATCGCACAGCACACAGGCCTCTAGGATTTCGCCTCCACTGAAATGCGACCGCCGGGGCCGGGATCGCGCCCGCGTCTTTCGGGTCAGCGACCGAGCGCCATAAGCACTGAGCCTCCGCGGCGGGTTTAGAAATAGTTGGCTTCTTTGCTCATCCCTCCGCAATTGCGCTGCTCGGTACACTTTGTACTGCGTGTGCATGTCTTATTTCAAGGGTACGTAAAATGCCTCTCACGTGCGCAAAGATTTTCTTGTAAGAGCTACGCACTTCGAAATTTCCTGGTGAAGGCATGGCTTCGGAAGCCATTAATTCTTGCATCTTCGATAAATGAACGTATCTGTGATGGCCCATAAAAAATTGCGGCTCTAATCTATGCTGTGAAGCTGGTTGGACAGCGAAGCTGTAAAACGACACCCAAGTACCCATATTGAATATTCACACGCGTGGCTCTGCAAAGATCGAAACCAGAGACAAGTGAAATGTATTTATATGACCCTTTATTACTTCACAACGACATTCACGACTGCTTTATGATCAGTACGATATACACTGAGATTTTCAGTTTTAACTGTAGAAATATTCTTTGCTATGGTTAAATGAGTGCATGAACCATGAATGGTGGTTGGTTGAGTTGCATTGCTGAAACGGTGTTCCCATTTCTCACGCGCGTCTTATGACGCATCACGTGGTTTTGATGCTTGTTTTGTTTTTCTTAATGAAAATGAGTACTGAGCTATATCCTGTATGCCTGTTTTCAAAGTAGATTTAGCATTTATACATTTTTATTTGTTTTTATTTCTTTAAATATTTATTTTATATTTTAATTCTTTATGTATTTTAATTTATAATGTTATTTTCGAACTTTTTATTTCTGTTCTTTTATTTTTTTACATTACAACTGCTTTTTGGTCAGTATGAGATACTATTTCTATGCTGTTGGGTACTTTTCCACTCTAAGTAGCATTCAATTTTTAGCCTTGCGGTTTTTGCTGACGACGCGAACGGCACGAAAATTTCCTTGGACGATAGAGGTATACAGCTTCTCTGTAAAAAAATTGACCGTTGATTCACCAAATGCTTAGGCACAGCACTGTTTCCGGATGTCCTGAAGCGGACGTTGAATATTCCAATTTTACCTGTCATCCCGTGCATTACCTTACAGCTGTACAATATTTGATGAATCCCTAGCCATGTTCTTATTGTAGCGCATAGCGTATAGAGAACTTGCATGGTGATTCTTTTGTTTCATCAAAATACTGTTGCAGCCAAACCATTGTTCCTCTTAGGAAAGTTTGGAATCAGACAGAGTACTCACTGGACTGACGCTCCCTCTCAGAGGCAGGATCAGGCTTGCTTTCTAGTGCTTTGTTGCATTGGCGTATTTTCTTCTCAGATGGTTTTGATATCACCGCATTAGGACTTCGGAAATAGTTCATGGACATAGAGCATCATTGCACTGTAATACATTCAATTTTTAATACAAAAAGAACAGTCGTGACATTCATGGAGAAGCGCCTACTCCGGCTCTCGCCGTAGCATCTGCGCTGCCGCCGGTTACCCACCAGTTTTTCGAAAATGGGTGCAAACTAACCCTTGGCCTGGTTCTGGGCTTTATTTGGTGAGCGGTTGGTGAAAGCCGCTTGCGCTTAAATATATGATCAGTTTAGCTCTGGTGATAACCGAGCTACAAATGCATTTTCCTTCTCAGAAGAAACACAAATGCAAATGAACGTTCTTTTTGTAGAGTGAAGTGTTCCTACAGCTCCCTCGAAATCGACAGTTAACGCGGGTGTCTGCAGGATTTCGGTTCGGTCAGTGATCTATATCTTCGTGGTGGAACCGAGCTCCGAGGTACACAAATTATATCTACTTTTTTTTTCTGACGACTACGTCGATACCAAAAGTGGGACATTTGCAGCTACATTGTGACCCAATCAGAGACCGTATTCTGGGGAGAGCTACAGGACTGTGTTGTTTCCTGGGCACTACGCGAGGGCGTCGCCGTTGAAGCGGTCTTAATGAAGATCGTCACATCACATCACACACCCGTCGTGAAGCTCTTAAACACTAAATTAGAACTGCAGACGCTGCAGCGGAGGTTCCTGTTGACAGGTGATGTCAACGTTTATTATGTACAGTTTGACTACTGCCCGACCTAGGTTTAGCGCTTATTGTAAAAAAAATAATGATTCAACTTGAATGGCACAAGGGCCGTTTGCGAGATACGGCCATGACTATTGGGTTTGGTCAGCACAAAGAATTGATTGGGAGGCTTCTAGAAATCTAAAGCTAGCTGCTGCAAAACTGGCAAGCGGTGCATCTCGCCGCGATAGCGTGAGAGTTAAGATAAAATAAGTAAAAGATAGGCTCTGGAGCTTGTTTTTTTTTTTTTACAGTGGAAACAATGTTCGGTTACCCATAAAGGCTGTGAAAATCATGTTTTTAACAAGCTGTTAAAAAAACAACCGACCTTGAAGCATTGCACACGTTAAGAGCGCATAGGCGTTGGCTCGCTCTTTCCTACTGCGGCAAAAAATACCCCCACTTTAGGTCTTGTTAAAGGAGATAAAACGGCGTGGCTCATCTTTCCGTTAGGTTCTTTCACAGCAGTTAGTCTGCTGAGTCTGCGCACGACACACATGTTGACGCATTTCGTCCGTTAGAGGAGCAAGGGCGGCTGCTTAGGAGAGGAGAGGCATTACTCTGAACCCTTTAATCCGTTAAATGCACCTGGCTCCCCAAAACTAGCACGGCTGCCCGACAGGCTTCCAGTTCGCCGCCTGAACGAAAGGGGAAATTTTGACACGGTGTGAAGATCAAGCACACGTGGGGCGCTTTGGAGCGTGCAGCACCGATGCACACTTATGCAAAGCGCTGCAGAAACCCACAGCCCGCCTGGCCGTGATAGCGAGCAAAGCGTACGGTATCAGAGTGGCGATGTAAACGCATGCGCGCATGCCGGGAATATCATCAAAGCGAGATAAGGTAATGCACTGCAGCAAGTTTTAGCAGGGGGAGTCGGGTACGTTTTATGAGGAACCGCTGGCGTCGGCCGGCTGTGCTAGTCGCGCATTTCGCTGCGTGTCTTTGGGGGACCAAGGCGTACAAGGACTCAAGCGGGCTTGGGGCATGCCGGACCTAAAGGGAAAGGTCGCCTTGATCACAGGTAAGTGCTGCTTATAGGGACTCCAGCAAGAAGCAGGGGTGAGGGGAGATAGCTTGGTTGGTTGGAGTACCCATCCACTCCCGAGATGAGGAGTTAGGTTTCCTCCACAGGCTTACAGCGGCATCGGGACAAAATATTTCACAATCGCGGCCATCCCAAAAGGAACCCACACGCCCACAGTCTCTCGGTTCTTGAAAGGAACACGCGCCTTCGCTTTCTTCGTGCGGAAGCTGCGGATCCCAGAAAGCGTTTGGGCCGCTTACTGCAGTTGCCAATGGAACGTGCCGACGGTAACGTCTGCTAAAATGTGGCAGACTAGAGCATGTACCAAGGTAGATTTTGTGTTATCGCTGCTTGCATTGAAGCCCATACGTTAAAAACGTCGTCTTATGGTGTGGTGCCAGAGAGGGTGAGGCGAACTAAGCTGTGATGCAACTGAAAAACGAAAAAAAAAACTGTAACATCGTAAACACTTGTTTTTTTGGGGTGTAAAAATATTATTAGAACGCCTCGAGGTTCCTTATGACACGCTTGAAGTGTAAGCTGTTCGTCTTAATGTGGGAGAGGTGCATAATTAGGTCTATATACAGCTGCTTCTTTGGGATCTCTTTTCCGCACCCAAGTTTACGAGAAATGCGTTTTGACCGCATTGTGTCGATGGAGTTTATCTGACACGAAGAGACAACAGTGCAAATATTTTTATAAAACTCCACTTATTCATTGGAAACTACAACACAGACAGACTATTAATAGTGACGCAATAATAAGTGGCTGCCCTAAGCCACTAGACAAGTGTCATTTGCAGAAACTAAGCTAGATGCCTGCTGTGCCGAAGCGGCTTAAGAGAGCTGTAAATAGCGCTGCACTTTCCAAGTGAAATTACGGCTACCTTTCAGAACATATGGAGGATAGACACTTTCACCAATACAATCATGAGCGACGCAGACCATATGAATCGTGCAATAAAGCACTCTCACAAAATGTGAAAGCAAGGGGGCGTAGGGGAAAGTGAGCAAACACGAATAGCGAGTTTGCAGTCGCAGGAAACGTTCAAGCAACCACATGACTACCAAGAAAGATTTTAATAAAGCTTATGACCTCATTACAGACTGCTCGGTGCCTAACGCACAAAGAGGAATAGCACCTGAGCATCTGAGATTTTGTAAAGAGCCGTGAGATGTGACTTACAACACACTCTTCTCTGATATATATTACTAAACCAAGATAAAAGGGAAGTATCGCATCAACATAACACATACACAACTCAATGTGTACAAAATCCTTTTCAGTTGCAATTTTTAATGCTTAGTAACGTGCGCAGCGTAAACGTTCAAGCCAGCATTCACGTCGTGTTTGCAAACGATAGGGCAATAGATTTCTCCATTCCCAAAGCGTTGTTCAATATTTAGATGGATATAAATAATATGTATTCTTCAAATCACTGCCAAATGGAATTTGATCGCAGCCTTTCTTCACTACGGACGCAAATGATTCTCATGTATTATTTCACTTAGTACAGGTAACACAAAGTGCAATCCTTCTGTCCTACAGGTGCCAGGAATTTAACAGAATTCTGTACGTGGCACCTGCTTTTGGGCCAACTACACCAAGCGCTCACCCGAAAGTCACATCTGACACCTCCCAGATAGACGCTAGACACTTTTTTGGCTTGTAGATGCCATCGGCATACCACAGCGAAGCTTACACCGTACCGTTGCAGTATGATGTCAGCGGAGTAGTTCCCGCTTGCACACTTTCCTACGGAGCACTCTTCGCCTCGAAGCACAGCGTCTTCTCGAGAAGCTGCAGCGTCAGAATCGTACGACTGGCGTTTTGGCTGGTATGACAGAAAAAAGCGCGCACACTTAGACGACGAGAACGCAGCACGAGGGAAAAAATAAACCAAGCACTTGAGATAAACTCTGATAGAAGGCGAGCAGCCGCGCGCAACGAAGTCACGAGATCACAAGAAACGCCCAAGGTCGTTTTACATAAGTCGCGACGGCGGAGGTCGAATGCGGGCTAGAACCAAACACCAGAGACAGCAGTAAATCTGCGGAAACGAAGGGCCAAAATTAAGTGCGCGGACAAACACAAATAA
This sequence comes from Amblyomma americanum, assembly GCF_052857255.1. Taxonomy (NCBI): domain Eukaryota; kingdom Metazoa; phylum Arthropoda; class Arachnida; order Ixodida; family Ixodidae; genus Amblyomma; species Amblyomma americanum. The sequence continues at coordinate 170,639,608 of NC_135498.1, read as the reverse complement.
GAGAAAAGTAATTGGTTACATATCTATAATTTATAACCGCTTAAAGCACAATTTTAATTATTCGTTTTACGAATTTTAATTGCACGCATTTGTTTGGAAAATACATCGCTTTTTTATAAAATAATATATACATGTTCGCGTTCCCTCAGATCAGCGGCCAGCGACTCTCCGTCATCCACCTTGACTATTCTGCGGCTTGCTTGCCGATAGCTGGCCGCAGCCGCCGACCATGGGCGGCCTGTCTCGTCACCTCAAGAATTCAGTGCGTGCAGCTCCTCGCCTTTTATCAGCGTTTACTTCAAGTGCTTGGTTTCTTTTTATCCTCGTGCTACATTCTCGTCGTCTAAGTGTGCGCGCTTGTTTTTTTCCTTAGCGGCCACAGTTGCAGTCGTGCGGGTTTGGCGCTGCTGCCTTCGGAAAGACGCGTTGTTTCGAGAGGAAGAGTGCACAGAACCCAAAAAACTTGTGATCCTTAGGAAAGTGTCAAAGTGAGAACAGCTCTGCTATTATCACATTGCAACGGTACGGTGTTACAGAGGGTTTGGTACCTTTGTATGCCGTTCCCACTGAGTGCCTAGGCCAGACAGAAATATCTGTCCTCAACGTGTTCCTCCACGTGCCCTAATTTCACCGGGAAGCGCCGCGCAGTAGGCACACAAGAGGCAACTAGCTCGTTCTCTGCTCGTGTGAATTTTAAACTTGTCTCGCGTGTTCGTTCATCCGCGTGTTCCAGTCCAAATATTTTTTATGTGATGCCTTGCGCTTTAAAAATAATGAATGCTTCGACGTTGATTTTGAACTTCTTGCAGTGTGACCATTCCAAATCGTGTGTGTTAATTGACTTTGGTTAAAGATATGCACTGCTGTGTCTCTTTACGTTAGTCTGCACACTCCTGGCACAACCCATTGCTCGCAAACTCCGGTGCTCCAGAACGGCTCCCGAACGAGGATGTGTAACTGTACCTCTCCGGCATAAAGACTAGCAGGTGGGCCTGTTGGTAGGTTTACACCTTCAAATTGTGGTTGTTTTTTCTTCTGCACTCTGATTACTTATCCTTAATACAATGACCTTATTATGTCCTCCTGCACATACGCACCTCCCGCATATGAGGCGGATGCTCAACCATAAACATATATAGTGAATAAACAGACCAACGTTTAAAAACAATGTCATTTGACGTTTCGGCCGTGGAACGCCGTTCCACGGCCGAAACGTCAAATTACATGGTTTTCAAACGTTGGTCTCTGTTTATTCACTACTACTGACCGTGCCAAGAAGTCTTTTTCCCTGAAGCCATAGATTTATTTTGAGTCGATGTTTCCGACAGAGCCTGTCCTTTCTCAAGACTGCAGTTACAGCGATCTTCATCTTGTTAAGGAGCTAGCATTGACACACATGTACGATATACGGACAAAACAACAAGAAAACGGATGCTGGAAAGAAGATGGCCACAAAGGAGAGAATACTAGAAGAGAGAGAGAAAACAAAATAAAAATAAAATCGAAAAACGCGCTGTCCCCCGCCGCCCACCCCGCAGCCCCGGGGAGCCGGCCAGGGAAAAGAAAAAACAAAAACAAGGAGCGGGAGGGCATAATAGCCACCCCTCAATGCAACAGAGCAGCGGCGCGTAAGGTGCACAGAAACAGACGGTGGCGGAATCGTCCAACAGATAAAAATTAAAAATGCGTGCACTCGCGTGCCCCGGCCTTATAGAGTAAACAAATAAACAGAATAAAATGCAGACAGGGCAGGAGACTTCCGTCATCTGCAACCTCTTCGGCAGCCAGAAGCAAGGCCGAATCAGCGGCGCCGTGAGCTTAACTAACCACACGTGCACTGTGGCTGAAAACACCCATACACACAATAGAAAAATGTGGACAAACATTATTTTCGGGCAAGTGTCGTGTGGGGGGTTAATGACAATGGCGGGAGCATTTAAGTGGGTAAGGTGCACAGGAACAGACGGTGGCGGAATCGTCCAACAGATAAAAATTAAAAATGCGTGCACTCGCGTGCCCCGGCCATATAGAGTGAACAAATAAACAGAATAAAATGCAAACAGGGCAGGAGACTTCTGTCATCTGGAACCTCTTCGGCAGCCAGAAACAAGGCCGAATCAGCGGCGCCGTGAGCTTAACTAAACACACGTGCACTGTGGCTGAAAACACCCATACACACAATAGAAAAATGTGGACAAACATTATTTTCGGGCAAGTGTCGTGTGGGGGGTTAATGACAATGGCGGGAGCATTTAAGTGGGTAAGGTGCAAGATAGGCGTGGGGATGAAGAAATTTGTGTGAGCTTGAAGAAGATGCCGCTGGCGAGAAACGACCGAGGCATGTCAATCTGGCACTCGTAAGGTCACCACTGGCCCTGAGAGAGGCGGATGAAGGACAATACACCTGGACTTTCATTAATGCCGTGAAGAATTGTTACAAATTTGTAAATAAAGTACGACTCGCGTTGTTTTCTTTCGCGGGTGTTGTGGAACCCAATCTGTAGGACTGTTAACTTCATTGCGTCTAATGGGTGCTTTTTCTCATTAATGTGTTTTGACAAGGGGTGGTTGGGTAGAGATAAGATATGCGCGCGGTGGTTATTAAAGTGAATTCGTAGAGGGTTGACGGTCTGTCCAATGTACTGCATACTGCACACACTGCATTCTAGGAGGTATATTACGTTGCGGGAATCACAATCACAGTTGCCATTAATTTTCCATTTGAAGCCTGAAGCTGTGCTTACTGCACAGCTTGATGTTAGTATGTGTTTGCAGACCCGGCATCTACTTTTTCCACAGGGGCCGGCACCCCGAAACTGGCTGGTTATTTGTTTTTGAGTGTATTAGAATGTTTTGAATGTTTTTCGGTCGTCTGTAGACTGCGTGAGGGGGAGCAGTGAAAATTTTGATGAGGCGCTCGCTTTGCTCGACAACGTTGAAATGTTTTCTGAGAATTTTGTTTACGTTAGGCAGGTTACTGGTGAAGGTAAGTACGTGATTTGTCCGATGATCTGTTTCCTCGCTGTATCGACGTCCCTCCAGTATTTGCTCTCGGTTAAGTTTAGATGCCCTTTCAATGGCATCGTCGAAAATGGCGGGGGGTATCGCTGCTTAATGAGGACTTCTCGAATGCGTTTGGAATTTTTTACGAAGTCCTCGTCTTGGGAACATATTCTTTTAAATCAATGTGCCTGAGAGTATGGGATGCTTGTTTTAGAGTGACGAGGATGGCAGCTTTGGAAGTGTAGGTATTGTTGGCGGTCCATCGGTTTTCTATATACAGCTGCGGTAAGTGAGCTTTCGTTTACTGCAATCCCAACATCTAGAAAGTTATTTGTGGGGTTGGAGTACGTGTATGTGAAAGATATCTTGGGGTGGACGAGGTTGAAGTTTTCAATAAAGCGTATGAGTTCTTGCTCCGTGTCAGTCCATATTAAAAAGATGTCATCCAAGTAGGGTTTGTATAGGGTGGGCTTAATGGGGCAATCTTTCAGAAATTTAGATTCAATACTATGCATGAAGATATTGGCGCAGGTGGGGCCATCCTTGCCCCCATGGCTGTGCCATTAATTTGCAAATAGTGTTGATTGTTAAATTCGAAGTTGTTATATTCGAGTACGATTTTCACCAGTATTTCTAAAACAAGTGGAGCAGGGGATTCAACCTTTCTGTTTTGTTCATACGCTTGGATCAGAGATTGGATGCCATCGGAATGAGGAATGTTTGTGTAAATAGAGACTATACCTAGTGTCCAGAAAGTCTCCTTGTGGGAGTTTGAAAGCTGCTATTGCGCGAAGGAAATAGTTTATGTCACGTATGTAGGATGCGTGTGTTGGAATATGTCTAATTAGTGTGTCAATGTAACTAGAAATTGGTTCCGTAATCGTGCCGATGCCGGTTACTATAGGGCAGCCAGGAATATTCTTTTTGTGGATTTTCGATAACATCTAGAATCGGCCTGACCACGGGTGTGGTGCGGTGAGGGCTTTAGATAACCGTAGGAATATGTCCCCATTCTTCGCAAGTTGATCCAGAGTCTCCGCTACAAAATTTTGGTATTGTGGATTTGGGTCTGCTTCAAGACGTTGATAGAAACAAATGTTAGAGAGTTGTCTCAAGCCTTCTTCAATGTATTTTTCGCTGTCCATGACAACTATACCACTTCCCTTGTCCGCTCGCTTTATTATTATGTCTGTCCTTCTGTTGAGGGCCTACAATGCATCGCGTTCGTTTTTAGACAAGTTCAGCCTCCCTGGAGTGTGGTTCTTGCAGGCGTAAATTATGTCCTTCTGGACGGCGTGGTGGTGGTTAGTAACGAAGAATTCTCTGCTATCCGCGGTAACCCGTGCCCGATCAAAAAAGCATTCCCGGAGTCGCAACATTCGTGCAAAGTTGTCTAAATCGTTTAACACCCAGAATTCGTTGTATTTCCCTGTGGTAGGGCAAAATGCAAGGCCTTGAGAGAGAGGACGGATCTTTCCTCCGTCGTTAAGGCCCTGGTTGATAGATTAATAATATGCTGGGAAGCAAAGTCGGCGCTTGGAACCGCAGGATTATTATTAGTAGGTGCCTTCATTCCAGATCGTTCTACGCGTGTTTTTTGAACTGTTGATGTTTGTGCCGTTTTTTTGGTTTTGTTGTTGGAGCTTACTGTAATTGTGAGTTAATATTTGTAGCTGCCTCCGTCCTTGATTCTTTTTCACTTGTTATTGAAGTTGACCACGCGAGGTGTCGAACTCCGTCTCGAATGAATTTTTTGCGTTTGGTCTCGCGTACCTCAGTCGCTTATTTTTTTCCTCAAAGAACATAAGCTCTGTGGCCTCCGGCGCGGTAAGGGTAATTTGTTGATGAGCGCGACTTTCTTCGATTCTCAGAGCCACCAACGCGTTCTCAAAGCAGACAATGGTAGCTACAAGAGAATTTTTTTAATTGGTTTTAATTGGTTTTTTGGGGAAAGGAAATGGCGCAGTATCTGTCTCATATATCGTTGGACACCTGAACCGCGCCGTAAGGGAAGGGATAAGGGGGGAGTGAAAGAGGAAAGGAAGAAGAAGGTGCCGTAGTGGAGGGCTCCGGAATAATTTCGACCACCTGGGGATCTTTAACGTGCACTGACATCGCACAGCACACGGGCGCCTTAGCGTTTCTCCTCCATAAAAACGCAGCCGCCGCAGTCGGGTTCGAACCCGGGAACTCCGGATCAGTAGTCGAGCGCCCTAACCACTGAGCCAAAGAGGCAGATTGTAGTATACGATTCCAATTATCCTTCTCTTCGCACAGGTCAACCATTGATGGTGTTAACGACACTTGTAAACCTTTTGGTACGATTTTCGAAGATATGGCTTTAGGCTATGAATATGTAATTCATGCTTAATTCGTTTATCCACAATTTTTCCTAATTTTAAAAATTTGGAGATATTTGAGGAAGGCTGTCGGTAGGATGAGTGAGAGAGTGTCGGCGTAGTCACGCGGCCTGAATGTCACTGCTAACGAACCCGTTGGGCCGTACCGCAGCGCTTGCGGAGATCGTAGCATGAAAGAGGGGTGGTGCTGGGAAGTTCTTTTTTCCGGCTGGATATCGTATCAACCTGGCCCTCCACAGTGGAAGGCAGCTGACGCTGCGCTGCACTAGAATGGCCTGATGCTCCACCTGGGCTTGCTGGAGTGCTGGCGCCGCTCGCTCCAGATTTCGGTGTTGTGCTGGGAGGGGGGTATACACACGGTTGGTCTTAGATGGACGTTGCTGCCGGTGGGTTCCAGCGGATAAGCCTGTTGCTGAAGTGGGTCTCTCGGCGGTGCTGTCACGTGTGGCGTCCCTGGGCGACTTCGGGATTGCGGGAACAACACTACTGTCCAATTTGCGAAGAGTTGGTGGCCGCGTTGGTGTCGGCAGTAGAACTCTACGTTGGGTCACGGTTGATCTTGCACTGCCCATCTCGGAGAAGTGCCCTGGGTTTTCTTGCGGTTTTTTGGGACGGCACCCTTGTATGACCAGTGTTTTACCCTCATCTACCTGTCGCTGCGTCTCCGCGATGGTCGGGAGCTGTGGGTCTCCGGCTGTTATGTATTCTTCCTGGTGGCTCTTGAGAACCTCTGAGTACGTGCGAGCTACTCGGGTGTGAAATTGCACGTGGAAACGGCTGTAATCACCTCTTGTCAGCAGGTAGTCTTGCCATTCTGTCAGGAAATGTCGCTGGTAGTCAAGGAGGGGGTTATAAATGTGTCATGACAAGTTTGAATGTCCACCAAAAATTGGATTAACACCATCTGCTGCGAGGACACTTGGATGGTGGATAGATCTCCAGAGAATGATTGAGGAAAAACGCATTGGTTTCTCGCCGAAAAAGTTCAACAAGCTGGCAGTTGAACCTCTCAGCCCGGCGATTGAATTTATCAACGAATCGCCAGTTACTAGATCGTCGCCGGCGGTTTGGGGCGCGGGGTAGTACCAGCGTTGCATATGTTACTTGAATTTTGGGTCGCTCTGTGCGGATGATGTTAAAGGCTTCTGCGTACCTTTCGATCGTGGTCCGGATGTCGTCGCTGCTGAGATCATTTGTACCCAAATGCAGTATCACACCGATCACACTTGGAGGCACAAAGTCCAGTAGATTCTTGAGGTCGTTGATCCTGGCTCTAGGTTGGGTAATGAAGGCCGGGGAGCACCGACTCGCAGCGTCAAAGTGGTTGAAGAGGTGTTTAGTCTGTGAATCTCAAATCACGGCCCATTTTGGCTGATGAAGAGGAAATTTCCAACAAACTGTTTTAGAAGCGTTGCTAGCAGCCATCGAAGAAATGAAGTATAGAAAGTTAAATGAATTTCGGTGCTAGAGGCAAAATGCAAAGTTGAGAAACGCTTCATTTAGCCATAGATTTATTTTGAGTCGACGTTCCTGACAAAGCCTGTCCTTTCTCAAGACTGCAGTTACAGCGATATTCTTCCTCTTAGGGAGTTGGCATTGGCACACATATACGACATATGAAGAAAACAACAAGAAAACGGATGCTGGAAAGAAGACGGGCACAAAGAAAAGAATACTAAAAAGAGAGAGAAAGAGAAAAATAAAAATAAAATAGAAAAACGCGCTGTCCCCCGCCGCCCACCCCGGAGCCGCGGGGAGCTGGCCCGGGAAAAGAAAAAAGAAGAAAAACGAGGAGCGGGAGGGGATAATGTGAGCAACGTCTGAGGCCTTCCTTCCTTCCTTCCTTCTTATAATGGCCACCCCTAGAGGCAACAGAGCGGCGGCGAGTAAGGTGCACAGGAACAGACGGTGACGGAATCGTCCAACAGATAAATGTTAAGAGATGCATGCACTCGCGTTACCCGACCATATAGAGTAAACAAATAAACAGAATAAAATGCAGACAGGGCAGGAGACTTCTGTCATCTGGAACCTGTTCGGCAGCCAGAAGCAAGGCCGAATCAGTGGCGCCGTGAGCTTAACTAAACACACGTGCACTGTGGCTGAAAACACCCAGACACACACAAAAAAAATGTCGACAAACATCCGAGTTCCGACAATCATCCCACAAACATCCGGGGGGTTAATGACAATGGCGGGAACATTTAAGCGGGTATGGTGCACAGAAACAGATGGTGGCGGAATCGTCCAACAGATAAAAAATAGAGGTGCGTGCACTCGCGTGCCCCGGCCGTGAATGGTAAACATATAAACCGAATCAAATGCAGACAGGGACAGGCTCTCTCCGAAATGTCGGCTCAAAATAAATCTATGGCTAAATGAAGCCTTTCTCAAGTTTGCATTTTGCCTCTAGCAACCAAATATATATATATATATATATATATATATATATATATATATATATATATATATATATATATATATATATATATATATATATATATATATATATATATATATATATATATATATATATATATATGAAGGGAGCCAACAGTCACCGCCAACAGCCACCGAAACCAACCAAATTACACTGGAGAATGTTTCTGTTGTTTTATTTTGCGGTTTTGATCAATTAAGAATAATTCTGTGATTTATCTGTGAGTTAAAACAATTCGTTATAAAGGAAAAGAAAACCATGCCGCCGGTGGGATCGGACTCCATGTACTCATTAATTTCGCATCCAGTGCTCTCCAAATGAGCTGCGGCAACGGCTGTCCAATCTTCTGCTTTCGGCAGTATTAATGTTTGCGTGTAGGCGAAACTTGAGCGTGTTCACTAGCATTACCCTCGTCCATAGCGGTGGACGTAGTACGTCCTGTATTACCGCGAGTGTGATGTGGGACGTCATCTAACGGTAAGGGCGGGAGCTGTGCAAGCACTCTCTATGCTACCTGTGCCTCCAAGTCTGGCAGCATACAACGGAAGGGAAATGAGGGGCTAGTTTGACATACATATGAAGGAAGCCAACAGCCACCGAAACCAAGTTGCACATCATACGGAGGTCGTGGGTTCGTGTCCTACCAGCGGCATGGTTGTTTTTTCTTCTGCTTTATAATTAATTGACCTTAAGTGACAGAGTAATGTTCGAAGCTTGTTTTTCTGTTTGGGGAGGGCCGCAACGAGTGCCGTTTCTTCATTTAGGAATGTTTTCTCGAGAGGCGTTTCAAGCTGCATTGTGCCGCCTTGTTACGACCGCGCGTTCAACCTGATTTCGACGTAGTGAGACACAGGCACGAGCTATGCGAATATGGTGGTCACGCGACGGCTTTCTGCTTGTACTACGAAGAATAGAAACGCGCGTTTGTCCAGCATTTTTGCCTTCAGAGCTCAGGGGTGTAAACATATTTAGAAAAACAACGCAGTGGTCCAGTGGTTGTGTGCATTAGTGTTAAGAGAACAATCCACGGTGGACCAGACGGACAGTACTAAGCCCCAGAACTCGTTATACCGGTTCCATCATAAAGCACACATTACTTATCCCTTCCCTTATGGCGCGGTTCAGGTGTCCAACGATGTATGAGACAGATACTGCGCCATTTCCTTTCCCCTAAAAACCAATTATTATTATTAAGCACACGTTACAAGAGGTTACTGGGCACTCCTTGTATCGCTGTCTGAAGAAAGCTGTTTGCTTCCGTGTCAGGTGCCTCGTTGGGCATCGGCAATGGCACGGCGGTGCACTTCGCCTCTCTGGGCTGCTGGCTCTCGCTGACGGCCAGGAACAAGGAGGCTCTGGAGGAAGTGGCCGCGGCTTGCGTCGAGCAGGGGCTGCCTCGAGACAAGGTATTCGGCACAATTCCTGGTTTCTTCTTTTTTACCGTCCAGAGGAAGGAAAAACTTCCTGTTTATTTTTAAGAAGTGACAGCGAGACCACGTCGACATTGGGGCAGGTTCAGTAAGAGGCGATATGAAAGAGAGTACGTGGGCGCGTAGACGCCGCAGTTCCCGATGTGCCGAAGAGTATCGGCGGCAAATGCGCATGTCCCGTAAGCATGGCAGGCTGCTCTTTCCGCGCCTGCGCCTGGTGCGCGGAGGCCACGCGCTCCTCTGTTCCCTCTCACAGTGGTTGAACTTGTAGGTTTAAGTACATTAAGTGCACCTGCACCAATGTGATGCTGCAGCATACCTACCAGACTCTACTTACCTGTGCTTGTCGCGTCCCCCGTAGCTGTAAGCAGGGCAGAACTATAGTATCAACGTGCTTCAAGTGGTGCAGTCGCAAGCACGGGCCATGCACAGCCAATCGCGGATAATGAGATAGCACAAGTGAGGGCATGTGCTGGAGCTTCCGGATGTTCCGCTAAATTGAGGTATGCTTCGCATAGCCTCAAGGCATCGTGACGGCAAGATTAAGGCCGAGAGAAGCGACCCCCTCTTTTGTTTCGGCCATCTTTTTTCATATCCAGGTGCTTGTCGTACCCGGTGACGTATCGGTTGAAGAAGACGTCGCAGCTGTGGTGGACAAGACAGTGGCGCACTTTGGAAAAATCGACGTCCTTGTGAGTTTATCGCTCTGTTTCACTACTGCTACAATTTTGTCCTCTACCACCAGGAAAGTGAAGGACAGATAAAAAGGAAAAGGATACGCCTGAAATAACTTCCTTGCGTAAAAACAGTTTTATAAGCAATTGGTTTCTCAGGCCGCCATTTCGCTCGACTATGACAACGCACGAGCCAAAGTGTTACCCTCTTTGCAGATTGTCATAAACTGGCATGTATACCAGGGAATTTTTTTAACAGTATCACAACAGCGGCAAGGAAGGCTGAAAACGGCGTGAGCGTGACCCCCGTGACCCCCGTTCGTGTGTCTTGCCCGATTTACCGCCTAGCTTTGTCACAGGCCGATACGCCTGTGTGTACGACACTCGAGTGATGCTGTTAAACAAATGGCCAGGTGTAGAGCTAACGCATTGCTTACCCTGACACGCCGGCCCAGGGTGGAGAGAGAGAGAGAACAATTTCACTCTCAATTCAAACGCTCAGTACATCTTGCACTTGGTTGACTAGGTCGAGCTGCTTTTCCATTTGCTCTGAAGACAACCAGGCACTTCAGGGAGGGGTTAAAGGGAAAGGATATAAGGCAGTGAACCACTTGAAAGGACGCGATAAAGGACGGTACTTCAGAAGGGACTGCAAGTGCTGGAAGTGAATCCGGATGGAAGTTTTTATCATCTGGGGACGGCCTTTACAAGTTGTGAACGATTGGCACCTTTGGAGTGGCCGTGTAAGAACAAGTGTTTCGCGGGTAAAAGTGTAGAGCAGATTCGATTTGTATTGCGGCCCTCTTCATAGAGCACCGAGAAGTACCAATTAGCATGAATAGCTTTTTGTAGGAGCAACACTAAGCAAATACAGAGCAGTGCTTAAGAGGACGGGGGTGGGGAGAGGTCAAAGCTTTTCACCTAACCTGCGTGGTGCATGTTTGGTCTTTCATGAACAGCCGGGTGCATGAAAAAAAAATAGACACAGGAAAGACATCCCAACGTTAAAGCCGCCGCGGTGGCTCAGTGGTTATGGCGCTCGGCTGCTGACCCGAAAGACGAGGGTTCGATCCCGACCGCGGCGGTCGAATTTCGATGGAGGTGAAATTCTAGAGTCCCGTGTTCTGTGCGATGTCAGTGCACGTTAAAGAACCCCAGGTGGTCGAAATTTCCGGAGCCCTTCGCTATGGCGCCCCTCAAAGCCTGAGTCGCTTTGGGACGTTAAACCCCAACAAACCAAATCGAACATCCCAACGTTAGCTCCATATTTACACAACGTTGTAAAAATCGTGAATTTTTGCAGTTGCAAGCATTCCTTCAGCTTTGCCATTACGTGTACTCATTCCCCTTGATGTGAACACATCGTAGGAATATTTTTCATATTTCTAGTTTTGAGGCCTGCTTCAGTGACTCAATTAGCACTTGTACGCATGCACTCCCATGTACCCTTTACTACAAACGATTAATATAGTTATAAATCGTATAATTTTCCTGCTTCTGATACTAGTGGCTCGTATCGAGCCCTTTAATATCCCGGCTACGGGTTTGCTCCCGACCGAAGACATAGCAGCAAAGACGTTATCGGGAAAGCATCGTCTGTAAAGCAAGTATTGGTTTTTGATACCAAATGTGTGGATTGTTTTCATGCTATGTTGTTTTGTTCACGCAAGAGTGCTTTGGAAACACTGCATCGAACAAGGTAACGAGGCTGCTTGACCTCAATTATTCAAGTATTCATCGACTGTAGAAAACAACGCAAGGTGAAGCGTTTCCTTTTTTGCAATAGAGAGGACAGTCTACAAAGAACTTGCGTTGGAAGCTGTAGTCAGTGCGCGCAGAATTTGTCGGAATGCGAAGGCCACGAAAGCTGAAGTCATACTCCAGTTATGCGGCCTCACCTCTGGAAACTCTTAAATAAAGATATGCTTTTTATGCAAACGAAAAATAAAGGAACTAAACTAAAATTCCAGTTAGAAATTCACTCGTGCACCTTACACCATGCCAGTAAGTGAAACGGCCAAGCAAATAATGACGATCAATAGCGCACCCAGTGCGCAGAAATATCTGAAAACTTAAGCACCCTTCAATATATGCACTAGATAGCAGTTGCCTTAACAAGCGGTATTTTTAATGTTAAATGCTACTTTTAGGCTAGTTTAAATAACCATGCAGACAACGTGTTCCAACACCCAGTGTGTGTATTGAGCGTCAGTGATAATAGTGTAGCTTCACCTCTATAATCGTGTCCCATACAAGCAAGCGTGTATGACCCTTTCCACAGCACTTAGTTGCTGGTTCACCCACTGGCGTCTCCCCTCCCTCCCCCGCAGGTGAACAACGCCGCAATCGCCATGAACGGAAGCACAGACGGGGCACCCATGGAAGATTTCGAGCGCGTATGGGCAACTAATCTTCGCGGCCCCCTCTGCATGATTCGGAGCGCGCTGCCTTACCTCCGTGAAAGCAAAGGTAGGCGTGCGAGAAACTTCGCAACTTTACGGGGACCATACGGTGCGTGAAATCGTTTAAGTTTACCTGTCTTGTGTCCTGAGAGTGACGCAAAAGAGCTTGACGATGCCTGAAGATGCTTTTGTTAGAGGAGAGTTTCTAAATCCTACGACAGAGGGTAAATGTTGTTCTCGCAGCACATAATCCCTTCAGGCGCTAAGTATTATCCAATGTATAAAAAAATCTTCAGAATCGCAGGATTCTTTAAGTAGGATGCGGGCATAGCTCAGGAAAAATTCCTATCCTCGCAGATGCTTAAGGTTCCTATTTTTGCGAAACCCTCATATCTGCACGTTGTTAGAACAGCTTTCAGGGTCTCGATTATACTTTTGTTAAGTGACTTCTGATATAAGTATACGTAAACAAATCAATGCATTTTATGCGTTTTAAGAGAACAATCAAACAAGCTTGAGTTCACCAGCATCAATAGATCGCAGCATTCTAACAGCAAATGTGTATTTTTTGCGAAAACAGAGGTTTTATAAGCTACAAAAGGGCATAAAATGAAGTACGGATGTCGCCATTGCAGGCCTATTGCAAATGCTAGGTTACACTGCCATTTACGTCATAATAATTATCACGAAGTGCTTCTTTACAAAAGTTTCCTTAGGCAGTCTATTGGCTTTTCATAGACATCTGGAGAATAAACTCCACAAAAACTTCTAAAAATCTTATAGAAGAGTGTATAGGCAGTACAAATCGTATAGACTGTCTATACACGATCTATAGATTTATGGCGATAGACTTTTAGCAGACTGTTGTCTACTGGCCGCCTAGACTACGAATAGACAAAATGAAATATTTATAGGAAGGCAAAAAGTCAGTCTGTAGACCATTATTATCAAGGATGTTCAGTGTAGACGCCACGAATTTGAATGTATTGGCAGGTGAACTTTTAGGCTGCAATTTTCTCAACAAAAGATACGTATTTTGCTGCCAAACATGAACACACCCAAAAGAACCGTAGAATCAATTTTTAATAAGTACAGAATTAGATGTATTATTATCAGCGTCCCTTAAGCCCACCTGTGCTTGCAGAACAAACAAACTAAAATGCGCACATACTAGAGCCGTGCCAAATGTACCGCGATACGTGCACGCATCTTTCTAAAAAACAAAGTCTTGGATTCATGTAGCCGGCTTGGCATGAACCGGTTGTACGGAAGATTTTAAAGTTTCACCAATGCTTTGTAGTGTCCTCGTTCGTGGATATTTCGCCTTTTATACGACGATTTGACGGTGTTCAGATCGCGTGTGCAAATAAATATACACACAGCGAATGGAGGGCATAATTGAACAAGATGAGGGAGGGAACATCCGGTGCTCTGATCAATGACTGAACAACAGGGTTCATCTTCGTCTGGAACGAACGCAATTCTTGTTGCTGAAACATCCATAAGTGGACTAAGGGTTCCTACTCACCTCTGCTTCAACTTCGTGCTGTCAAGGATTCTCAATGAGCGACCCAAACGCGGTTTCCTTTTTTTATTATGTAATGGATGAAAGCACTCACGAAAGACATTGCCAGTGTATCTTGTTACGCGGACAATAATGTGCCTTGAGGCGTCCAAGCGACTGCTCACCTTTAAGGCAAGCAGTATTCGACGAAAACATTAGTCCTCGTTTTACGTTGTTGTGGATCATTTCCCGATTTAAATATAGCAGCTGCGGCCAGGGACACTTTGTGGCCCAGAGTGCACCTTAAACACAACTTTCTCACGTATTCTGGACAGATCGATGACAGCCATAGTCATTCCGGACGTAATTACTTACTGCTCACTGAAGACCGAGAATCCCTGTCAAAAAAAAAAGAATAATAAAAAAGAGCACTAGCCCATTGCTTGAATCGTGAACGTCACTGCTGTGCTCACGGAAGTGGATTTTCAGGCAGTTTTTCGATGGCATTTTTCCTGCAGAAATTCAGTCGGACAGTGTCATTTAATCGATTCCGCGCATTCTACGGAGCGCATGAAGTGATTCAGTTTGATAATAATTTTAATTTTTTTAGAGTGAGGGCTCGCCACCACAGCTCTGAAGTCTTTGTGGGTTAAAAAATCATTTTTTCAACCGCGCATTCCCTTGACTTCGCGAACTGGTGGAATAGGCGACCAGTATAAGGGATCACCTCATAATAGTCGCTTTCTGGAGTTCCCGTTGCTTCGGGTGCTTTCTTTAATCGCCGCCAAACATCCTTTTCCTTTGATATCCTCCGGCACTAAAATAGGCAGCGGAACTGAGCCCGATAACTTCAAGGCGGTCGAGCCGCGCTTCAAAGCTGTTGCTAATGATGTTCTCGCATGATTTGTCCACGTCGCTACCCTCCCACTGCTCCGAGCCTCATAATTATACTTCTTTGACGCACCCGTGTTACAAGTCGCTACGAAACAAATAATCACATTTTAGACTCTTTAAATGCCTATCTTTGTAACCAAGCATATCAAACACATACTCACTGGACCCATATCAGAGCTAACGAAAAACGTGGAGGTGTCCATCTGAAAATATTCTTTCTATAACAATTTTGCGTGTTTGGGCTGAGGTGATCCTGGATAAGTTGTTACGTACGTCAGTGCAGTTTTGCAGTGTACATATCTGAGGTCATTTCGCCTTTACATACCAGAACTTTGTAGTGTTCACGTCGCGTCTACGAATGTTGACGCAACGCCTGAAGGGGATATAAAAGCTGGAGTTCAGCAGCTTAATAGCAGAGCTTTGTGTACGCAAGCAATGATATCTCTAATAGACCATCTTCAGTCTATAAAGGACTCAGTAAATTTTACTGCAAGTGGCATGAACTCTACGTTACTCAACGGTGAGTTTACTCGGTGCTATTACACGCTGTCACCTTCTCCGTGCAAAGAAGATGAGGCTTGCTGATAAGCTGAACAAGTGTCGACGATAAGAGGGACGGGAATTAACGTCCCGCGAAATAGACCTTGGTATCATATTTGAATATGTTTAAGACGACAAGTGCTGTAAATGTAAAAATAAACAAAACTATATTTCTGAGTGGCAAAAATTACGCTAGGGCGGAGAGACAGGGTCGCCTTGGGGAAGAGCGCTGGTTTCATGATGACGAACTGATGCACTTTCATGCGCACTGAAGTCTCAGTCCATGGCTGCTTTTCTAGTTAGCCTTAGACATCTCAGATGTGATGGGCTGTAGTATCTCCGTCACGTATGCTTATCAAGGGTGCGACCACGGGAACACCGCTGACAGGGCTTGTAGCGTCGGGAGCACTATTTCGAAATCATAGCCACTACAGCGCACGAATGCGACCCAACCAGTGCCAGCCAAGCACAGCTACGCATCTGAGTGTTAAAAAAACTGACCACTGTCATGTTGGATGTTGTTGTTGGTGGTGGTGTTCCACTACTGGTGGGATTAGCCTTACAGCCGCCTGTCGGCAGTTGCTGCGCTTGCATGTTGTATGTTCACAGGGTCTGAGTGATTGGTTTTATGAGCACTTATTTAATGGAAGCACAGTTGCATATAGCTGTAAACCTTGCTAGTTTAAAGGGGTACGGTCACAAAACTTCGAACACAAACAAACAGTATCATTTGCTTAACCGGCGTAAGGAGGTACCTTCTAGGAAGTTTACGTCACTGGCGTTGAGTGGAGCCTAAGTTAATATGATTTTGAATGTTGGCCGAAGAGCCGCTTGGCACTCTCACCTGCATCGAGTGGCGTCAAAGTGCACTTTCCCCGATTATTGGGACGTCACCGAACCCACTGGTTGTTCACAGGAACAACCAGTGCATGACGGCAAGCATTATCAAGCATACGTCATCAAGTATGTGGTAGTCCAGGTTGGCCGGGCGGCCGTGACGTCAAAAAACACTTCAGCGCTGGCTGCGGCTGAAGCTGCCAAAATGATTTGTGGGCTCGGTAGCTGTGCATCAGCGCAGGCTACTAATCCGATACTTTTCACAGTGCAGTTGTTTGCCTTCGCTGTGCAACTGCTTTTCGCCGCTCTACCGTCTGCCTCCTGTTCATCAGTTCTGACCACCGCCCCGAAGTTCCTTGAAAAAGGCCTTTTTCATGCGCCTGCCCCATCACCGTTGCTGCCCCATCGCCTACCCTCATCGCCGCCAGAGGACGTCATCTTGGACCATCAGTGGCCAGTCCGATCACCAAGAACATCATTTGATAATTCTATCAGCCATATAAAGCCCCTGCTTTCATCGCCGCCGCTCTGTGGGCTCGGTAGCTGTGAATCAGCGCAGGCTACTAATCCGATACTTTTCACAATGCAGGTTAGTAATAAGTTTTCCCTATTTGCTAAAAAAACCAGTAACTACTTTTTAATGCAGCTGCCGAGCCCTCAGTGCTGCTGTAGTATTGCTGCCGAATGTTCACGTGTTCTTCGTTTTCTTTTACTATTGTCAGGCGATGTTGAAACTAACCCAGGCCCCGACCGTTACGACAGCATACTTTCCGAGCTCCAGAAACTAACTACCGGACAAGCTACATTAATTTCAGATCTGCAGGACATTAAACACCCACTGAAAACTACCGAAACAACCTTGACCGCCTTAAACAAGCGCATGGACACTCTGAAATCGCACTACGCCACACTTTCTACTCTCCATTCTGAAATAGACGCCCTGAAAACTTTAAACACTGAACTTACCTGCAAGGTCGACAAACTGGAAGCACGTATGGACGATGCAGAAAATCGGTCTCGCCGTATCATTCTCATATTTTACAATATTCCTGACACTAACCCCACTGAAACGTAAGCAGACTCGGAAGAAACAGTCATTCGCCATTGCTCCACTCAACTAGGTTTTGCCATCAAACCCAATCTAATCGAGCGTGCTCACCGCCTCGGGCGCCGCTCTACTGATCGCACCAGGCCAATCATCGTTAAATTCACGTCATCTAAAACTAAAGAAAGCATCCTTTCCTTAGACAATAAGCTGAAAGGCACCAACTACAGTATTGGCGAAGACCCGTTCCCTTCCCGTTCGTAACGCCCGCAAACGTCTTGTAGCCTTTGCCAAGTCGGTATCCGATAAATTCTTTTTGCGCTTCAAAACATTACACATTGGTCCTAAACGCTACATATTCGATGAATCATCGCAAACAGTCAGAGGTAAAATAGCAACCATCTCAGCCCCTGTCGACAGATCGTTCTAGGCATGTACACCAAGAAGCCCTTTCATTGTCAGCAATCTTTACTAACGTGCGAAGTTTCATTTCAAAGCGCGACATTGTTTCCCATATCGTCCCTTCATCTGCCAGTAACATACTGGTCTTGACAGAAACGTGGCTTAACAGCGATATCTCCGATAGTGATGTGCTTGCTGACTTGCCCAATTTCTGTGTTTTTCGCAAAGATCGCCCAGATCGAAGGGGAGGAGGGTTACTGATTGCTACCGCTCGAGACCTATCATGCTCAGCCAATAACCTTTCATCAGATATAGAAATAATATGGGTTTTATGCCACGCTTCACCTAAATCAGTTGTGATCGGCGTTTGCTACAGGCCTCCTAACAGCCCAGATTTCTCTCGAAAACTTGGTAACGCATTGAATGAAATTAAAGCTAAACACCCTAACACATGCACACTCCTAATCGGAGACTTCAATTCTCCGAGTATCGACTGGAATAATCTAACCGCTACAGGTCATAAGGATGCTAATGAATTTCTAGACATTTGCCTTAATTTTAACCTCATTCAAACTGTGTCCGAGCCAACTCGTGTAACCGCAGACTGAGCAAATATTCTAGACCTATTATTAACGGATAACCCTGAATGCGTTCATTCTATCACGTATCTACCAGGCGTCAGCGATCATCACGTCATACATGCTGGCTTCACGATTAACCCATCCTTATGCGCAACAACTAAAAGAGCTATCCGATTATACGATAAAGGAAACTATACAGCAATAAATAATGAACTTCGCGCATTTTTGCCAGCATTTCAATCTAACTTTAATCAAAGATCCATTCATGATAACTGCTCCTTGTTTAAGAGGAAAATCAACGATTTGGGCGACAGGTTTATTCCGAACATAAATATACGAAGTAACCCTCAAAACCCATGGTTCACAAATACACTCAGACGCCTTGAAAATAAAAAGAAGCGTCTTTTCCGGTCGACCAAGTTGCTTCCTAGCCAGAACGCTTGGAACAAATATTACGCAGCCGAAAAAACTTACCTATCAAGTATTCGAGAAGCCAAACGCACTTTTTTCAACTCCGATCTGCCTAAAATGTTGTCAACTAACCCCCGTAGGTTCTGGCAAGTCATTAACCCCCAGCACACACGCACTATTTCCCTCACCGATGGTTCGGGTGAAACTGTATGCGAAACAGAATGCGCCAATATGTTCAACGCAGCCTTTTCTTCCGTGTTTACTAATGAAACAGATCCGACATTTCCTTCAAACGCCCCAGTTATTCAAGATACTATGCCTTCTCTTACATTTTCTTCAGCAGGAATTTCGTCACTAATTGAAAACATTAAACTTTCATCCCCTGCAGGAACTGACAATATCAACTCTAAAATACTAATTAATATCAAAGATATGTTCATCTCTGTTGTGCTTGTTATTCGCTTAGTCCCTCTTCACAGGTCAACTGCCCATAGGCTGGAAAATTGGGAAGGTCGTTCCAGTCTACAAATCAGGTAACAAGAACACGCCACTTAATTACCGTCCCATCTCTCTAACTAGTATTCCCTGCAAAATCATGCAACACGTCATCTATACAAATATCATGGCATTCCTTGATTCGAACAACTTTTTTCAACCTACTCAGCACGGGTTTCTCCGGGGTTATTCCTGCGAGACCCAACTTGCTACGTTCATTCACGATCTGCATGCTAACCTTGATTGTAATCTACAGACTGACATCGTATTTTTAGATTTTGCAAAAGCCATTGATAAAGTACCCCATAAACGTCTGCTGATAAAACTTTCCCAATTAAATTTTCACCCCCATATTTTGAAGTGGATTGAAGAGTTTTTAACTAATCGTTCCCAGTTTGTCTCCGTTAACAATAAGAACTTTAATTCACTCCTAGTAACGTCGGGCGTTCCACAGGGATCTGTGCTTGGCCCACTACTGTTTCTCATATACATTAATGATCTGCCTTCAAACGTAACATGTAACATACGCATGTTCGCCGACGACAATGTACTTTATCGTACTATTCTCACCACTGCTGACCAATCTTCTCTTCAAAATGATCTCAGTGCTGTTCAGGAGTGGTGTAATAAGTGGCTAATGGAACTTAACCCACGTAAATGTAATCTTTTGTCCATCAGCCGCCGCCGTAATCCTCTAATTTTCTCTTACGAAATATTAGAAGTTCCCGTACAACTAGTTCAGTCATACAAGTACCTAGGCATAACAATTTCTAGCGATCTTTCTTGGAGCTTGCATGTTACTAACATAATATCGTCAGCAAACAAGACGCTAGGTTTCCTCAGAAGAGCGTGTTGTCGGGCAAGTTGGCTTTGCATGATATGAAAGAAGTTAGCGCAAAACTTAGACAGAGACCGAGAAAAAACACACAAGACGACAGACGAGCGCCATCTTTACCATGCTCCAAAACATGTAAAGTTATTAGCTTACAAATCATTCTTCAGGTCCAAACTAGAAGTTGCATCGCCAATTTGGAATCCTCATCAAGCTTACCTCATCAATGCCCTAGAATCTGTTCAAAATCGCGCTGCTCGCTTCATTCATTCATCGTACTCTTATGACATCAGCGTTTCCTCCTTAATAACAGCATCCGGATTATCACCATTATGGCTCCGCCGTCGTATTGCGAGCCTGTCTTTATTGCACAAATTCTTCCACAGCCCTATGCACATCGCTCCTTATATTTTTCCGCATCACGCATATCTCATCGCACCAGCCATCACCTACAAGTTGCCCGTCCACGCTCAAGCACCGTCACTTTTATTAATTCCTCCTTTCCTCGTGCAGCCGAAGACTGGAACGGCCTTCCAAACAACGTTGCCATCATCACTTGCCCAAGTCTTTTCGCTGAAAATGTAAAAACTTTCCTGTTATTGTGAATATGCGCTTTTAATTGTTGCCACTCCTTATGTAACACGCCTCTCTTGGGCCTTTAAGGTAATAAAATGAAATGAAATGATAATGAAATATTAACTTTGCGCACCGGTGTTTTGAGCTCATTTTCATGATTACTACGCATATAGGCATGTTTCCAGAGAAAAAAAAATAAACGGGCACCCCAAAATCCAATATCCTGTTTAGTTACAGGTGCTCAGTGAGACAAGACTATTTTTTTTTTTTAAGGACAGCACAGTTTTCTTGTCTTCTAGGTGTGTGCAAACATATTGGACACCGAGCTCCTTAACGGGTATAACTTGGGTTTGTAAGCGTCTTCACTGGTCAAGCAAAAAATAATTCAGGGAAGGTAAATTGGATTGATGCGGGGGGCATACCACAGCATTTTTCTCTCGCTGTCCATTCTATTAAAATTCTGATTTTATTCCTCTTCTCATTCTGATATAATTCTGATTCTTTTCTTATCGCATTTCTATTCGTAATCGCTTCTTTTGTTCACTTTATTCTTGAGCATTTTAATTTTAGCTGATTCATTCTTAGTCCAGCGTCTCACTCCTCTCTCCTACAAGTGGAGTGAGACAGGGGAGAGGGGACGGGGATGGGGGTGCAGAGAAAAATCCTTAACTTCAGCTCCCACCTACCACGGCTGGCAGCAGGTGGCTTCACACGGACGCCTACGCCAGGACAGTTTTCGCCTTCATGGCCCTAGAAATGCTATCGCACTAAAAAAATGGAACATGTGCCTCTTGCATGCGGCGTTAGCGCGGCGTGAAATAAAGGCCCGGCGATTGACATTGCTCGAGGCCGTCTTTCCCTGCATCTTTTCCAGGCCGTCATGTGCTTCACCAAGCAGTGTACGCTATGTCTCGTTTTAGGTGAAGCGACCAATGTGTGCTGATGTTCCCGCGCACCCGCCGCGGTGGCTCAATGGCTTTGGCGTTTGGCTGCTGATTCCGAAGTCGCGGCTTCGTATTTCAACGAAGGCGAAATGGAAAAAGCGGTCGTGTTCTGTGCTACGTCAGCGTGCGTTAAATAATCAGGAGCTCGTTTACACGCCGTACCTAATACTCCATTTGTCGCTTCACGATGTTAAACCCTATAATTTAGAGTTTATTTATATGTGTAAAATTAACAGCCGGGAAGAGGCCAGAATGGGTCAGGGAAGAAACGCGACATAATGATATGCGCGCCGAAGCAGAGACGAGATGGGCATGGGCTGAGCATTTAATGCGAAAGCATGATTACCGACGGCCCCTTAGGGTGACGGAATGATTCCGAGCGAACGCAAGCGTAGCAGGGGACGGTATAAAGTCAGTTGGGCGGATGAGATTATGGAGCTTGACGGCGTAAGGTGGCCGCAGGTGGCACAGGACAGGATTAATTGCAGTTATTTGAGAGAGACCTTTCCCCTACTGTAGATGCAGTTAGGCTGCTAATGCTGCTGATGATGATTAATTTGTTACGTGGCTCAAGCGCCGCTGTCTCGAGGCATAATGAAGTGATCAAGGCAGCCTCTTACCAATCTACGAATCTAAGCGTAGCGGCGCGATTTGATTCCGTGTTTTATAATATTCGAGTGGACGATATTCCATACACGCATGTTTATGTTCAGTCGCGTACTGCGCATTCAAACATTATATGCAAGAATGACGAGTACATTCAGTGGTGTTGATTTGGAAAAGAGAAACCAGGCTCACACCTCCTGCCTGATAGCGCCAGTAACTGTTTTGAGTTTCCGCGCATATGAAGATTTCCCTCTCAAGTCTCCGCGCATGTTTGTTACGAAAAGAGAAAACAAAAATGAAAACGCGCAGTATTCAAGATGTGCTGAAAACGAAATGGAGTAAACGGGTCAAAGGCTTCTGCGCATTCACGTGTTGTGCAGAAAAGGCACTTAGACCATTCATCGATCAAAGTAACTTCTTTGTCCGACTGCTAGCGCTAAACGTGGGACAGTTAGCAAAGCTAAGAACGCTTCTCCTTTCCAGATACAAATTCTGTCGGTTTTCACAAGAGCGCTAATTTCGTGTCCGATCAATTTTAGGCTTTGAAATAAATTATTTTTATATATCGCACTGATTCAATGCAATCAACAGAGACCGATTAAAGAGTGCTAAATACGTGACACGATTTGGCGAACACAAAGCAGAGTTCTGGTCATGGTTGTTTCCAAACAGGAGCCTTGTTCTCAATGGTGTTAGTTATTTTCAGTGGTTTTCGATACATTTATGGCAAGTGAACTGCACAAGATGCACATCAGACCAACGCCAAATGCAGTGGGATGTGCTGGAGTACCGTCACTCGCCTGTATATTTCCACAGCAAAACAATGGCCTCCGAAACGTGGGATACTTGACGAAAAACTTTGCCAGGATCACTTTGTCATGATAATTGAGGACTTTGTCGTTATCTGACCAATGTTGTCCGTGCTATCGGTAACTCTGCACAACGTTTATACCATTCAGATCACCGTATGTGCTCAGTACCTTCTTTCTTTTGCAGGCAACATCGTGAACGTCTCAAGCATCGTTGCTCAAGCCGTGGTGAGTAAATTTCACAGAAGATCCGTTTCCCTTGTTCAGAGGCTTGCTATAGGCCACCAGATAACGTTCAAGGGCCTGTCGATGAACTATTCGACGTCTTAATGGAAGTCCAAATACCGCGGCTGTGGCTCACTGGTTATAGTGTTCGGCTGCTGACCCGAAAAACGCGAGTTCGATCCCGGCCGCGGCGGCCGCATTTCGATGGAGGCGAAATGCTAGAAGTCCCTGTACTGTGCGATGTCAGTGTACGCTAAAGAACCCCAGGTGATCAAAGTATCCGGAGTCCTCCACTACGGCGTCTCTGTCACGGATCTCCCCGGAAAATACTCGGACCGAAAGAATGGACTAGGCGACAGGTGTAACCACACAGACGCGAATTTAATACACCCTACGTGACGCACCCACTAGCACACAAAACCAACCAACAAACAAACACAAAACACAAACTCTATAAATACACACGACCCGAGAACACTGCTACTAGCGTCTACTATAGCGTTCTACGGTTAGCGGTCGGCGTTCGTGCTCACGGTTGCTAAGGTGCGGTTACGATGTTGCATGGGTCCAGTAGCCAGCGTCGAGATGGCATTCGACGAGCTCAGGCTGGCGTCATTGGCATCGTCGTTGGCTGCGTCGTACAAGCTCCAGGTCCAAGCGCCCGTGGAGCTGATGCCGGTGATGTTGGCGTTAGGGGCACCACCCGGATGGGTGGCAACAGCGCTGGAGACACCCCTGGCCGTAGCAGGTGGTAGCTTCCTCAGTTAACTCCCCGGAACGGGCTCAGTAACGATAGGATGTCCACGATGCGAAGCCGTAGAACGCGAACTCACCGGAGCCGTAGCCGGCGTCGCTCTCTTCCAGCCGAAGCGCCCCTGATCCGCCGGATCCTCCAATTCCCTATTCTTCCTCCCCCGTGCCTCACTCTCCCTCGCCCTTTTATAGCCTTGGCGTTAGTACACGTATGCCTTGTCGTCGTCTTCTCCTTCTTCTCTTCTCCGCCAATCATCTCTCTCAACCTCATCGAATGCTTCTCCACCAATCATCTCTCTCCACCTGACCGAATGCTTCTTCTTCATCTTCTTTAATCTTCGATTAATCCACGTCGTCTTCTTCACACCCCTTTCCTTCATAATTTTGTTTTAGACTCCCTATTACATGTGACAAGAGCCCCCTCTCTCAAGAGTTTTTCCATGAAAAATTGCTCACGTCATCCTCTTCAAGCCACCCAGCCAACCGACTATCTTCTGTAGTGATTCTGTACACACAACACAACACACCGCAGATGTACAGCACATACCAAAACCACACCACCAACACAGCACACCAAACTGAATTTTCAGAACACCAACACACCACTGCCGGTGTCCGCACAGAGTCCTTAATAAACTTGTTGATGTCCACAACACACTCCCCTGTATAATCACATAACACCAATAACAGCAACAACAACAACAAGAAGATCAATCCCAGAGATACATTAGCACAGCAACAACAACAAGATACATCCCAGAGATACCTAGAGCTCTTCTGTTAGCTCTACTCATGAAGTCCGCTCCAACGTTATCTCTGCCTTTAATATATTCCATCTGAAATGAGTATTCTTGCAAGGCCAAACTCCATCTCATGACTTTACTATTGTTAATTTTCGCCTTGGTTAAGTATTCAAGCGGCTGGTGATCCGTTTGAATTCCGAAATGTTGCCCATAAACATAAATGTGGAATTTCTTTACTGCCCACATTACCGCCAAACATTCCTTTTCAACAGTGGAGTAGTTGCGTTCACTAGCCGGTAATCTCTTACTTGTAAAAAATACCGGATGTAGCACGCAATTCTCTTCTTGCAAGAGTACGGCTCCTAAAGCTCGTTCTTATGCATCAGTGCGAAGCACAAACTCCATATCCAGATTCGGAGCAAGCAGAAGAGGCGCATTTGCCATATGCCATTTTAACATCATTAATGCATTTTCATGTTCAGCAGTTCAGTTCAGCTTGTTGCTTGCCCCCTTCTTAGTGAGTTAGACAAGGGGATCGGTTATGTGGGCATAATCGGGAGTAAAGTCCCTGTAGTAACCTGTTAAACCCAAGAACGACTGTACCTTCTTCGTGGTTGTCGGTGTCTGGGCCTGCTGTATTTTGTCCAAGATGTCGTCTTTCGTCGCGATGCGGCCCATCCCCAGCTTGTGTCCAAGAAAAGAAATGGCTTCAAAGCCCACCTCACATTTTGACGGTTTTATGGTCAACCTGGCTTGCTGAATTCTATCATAGGTTTCCCAGCGTAATTTTATGCTCTTCCCACGTATCTTTTGCCACAAAGATGTCATCAATATAGTGTTCTACATTTTGGAGCTCATTTAAAACCTTCCTCAACAGCTTCGTGAATATTGCAGATGCTGTCTTCAAACCAAAAGGCATGAATTTAAACTGGAATAAACCCGCCGAGCACTAAAAGGCAGTCTTCTCTTTAGACGAATCTTCCATTGCTATTTGCCATTACCCTTTAGCTAAGTCAAATGTAGAAAAAAAAACCTTTTGTGAGCCACCTTAGCGAACACCACGTCCGCTCTTGGTATGAGTTCGGCATCGGGCACTATGATGTCATTTAGCCGATGAAAATCTACACACAGTCGGTTAGTACCATCGGGTTTTTTGACAACTACGAGAGGCGCATTATATGCTGATCACGACCTCTCAATCACACCAAGCTCCAACATGTCCCACACCTCATTTCCAATTGATTCTTGAACTATTAAAGGTAGAGGGTATTGCCTCACGCTGATTGGTCTGTCTGTAGAGAGATCTAGTTGCAACATAAGACATCTGTTTTGCCTGGCAGATCCGAAAACACATCCCTTTGCTTTGGAGTAGGGCCTTTATCTGTGATCGTCTGTCTTCATTCAAATTGGGGTCCATTAGTGCCTTACCCCAACCTACCCTTTTCTTCCCACTGCACGTGGGCACCTCGGCTACTACCGAGCATGCTACATTGGGGGCGCACTGTACGGGAACTCTTGCTTCGTACTTGTTCAACATGTTTGCATGCAAAACGTTCTTGGTGTTATTTATCAATAATTCATAATCCATGTCATTTTTCTTCTGTGTCACAACGTAAGGGCCCTTCCACTGCATCAGTAACTTACTATGAACCATGGGTAGCAGGATAAAAACCCCATCACCCGGATTCAGATTCCTGTGAGTGGCGTTCTTGTTATGGTAGCCCTTATATCGTTCGCGCGTCATTTCCAGGCCTTGATGTGCAAGCCTGCATGTTCCTTCCAACTTGTCCAGAAACACAAGAACGTATGTATATGTTGTCTTGAGATCTGACGCAATCTCTTTATTGGCCCACAGCTCCTTGAGTATTGTAAGTGGACCTCTAACAGTTCTCCCATACAACATCTCGAAGAACGAGAAACCAAGCCTCGTTTGTGGTACTTCGCGGTAAGCGAAGAAAAGAGCTGGGAATAACCCAATCAGTGGGTCTCTCCTGACACATTTTCTTGATCATATTTTTGAGGGTGCCGTTGAACCGCTCTACGAGCCCATTACACATGGAATGGTAAGGCGTTGTCAGTAACTGCCTTACTGGCAAAAGGCGATTAACCTCCTTCATTAGTTCCGATGTGAAGTTCGAGCCCCGGTCGCTCAAAATTTCCCTCGGGAACCCATAACGCGAGAACATCTCCACAAGACCCCCCGCCACTTGGATACTGTCAATAGTTCTCAGTGGAATATCGTCAGGATAACGAGTGGCCACGTCAACCAGAGTAAGCACATATCCATTGCCTCTGGCGGAAACTGGAGAGATAGGCCCCACAATGTGAATAGCCACTCTTTGAAACGGTAGGTCGATGGATGGCATCTTGCATAAAGGTACGGGACCAACTCTTCCCTTCGGAACTGTGCGCTGACACACATCACATGAGCGAACAAAGCGCTTAACGTGACTCTGGACACTCGGCCTAAAGAACTCGGTGATCCAAGACACCGTTTTTTGAACCCCCTGGTGCCCGGCCATAATGGCGACATGTCCTAAGCATAGCACTGTGTCTCGCATATCTCTCGGTAACACCAGTTGTTGGACCCGCCTTCCTGAGCTAAATTTGCATTCCCTGTGCAGAAGACCGTTTACCAATTGATATTCGAATGACGTACGACTCTTCTTTTTTTTTCACTTTTTCCCCGACTCATTCGAAGCAGGATTTCAATCTCGGGTCTTCTCTTTGCCTAATTGCAATTTCGCCCGGTGTTACGCTCAGGCACATCGTAACAGGAGTAGAGAACGGACGTTGCGTTGCTCGGGCTGTCGCTTGAGCTCTTCTTTCCACTGCAGACGAGATTCTGATTGCCTCATCACCCGTGTGAGCTGTCGCGGGCCTTTCTTCCTTTTCGTCGAGCATCCTCCACTCGAGGTCACGGTCCTCGACACTACTTGCACCCATAATGCTTCCCAAGATGAGATCGCAGATGGGTTGCTCTACGCATTTTCTCACTACCTGTCCAGTATAATATGGCGTGGACACTAGAATCCTGGATTCGGAAAGGTACCTTACTGTGCTATCTACAAGAGTGACGTCCGACGCTTCCCCTGTAAGATCCTCGTCCTTCACCAGGCTTCTGCGAACCAAAACTGTCTTGGCTCCGCTGTCTTTAAGCACTAATATAAGACGGTCCTTTATTTGCCCAACCACCACCGGCATTGCTGCTTTCGATTTGGGTGTTCCACTCACCGCCTCATTTCCCAGCGGCGTTTGCTCTCCTTTAAGCTGTGTAACTTCAGGAGGTGTGACAAGTTCTCCGTTAGAGCCGACAACGCAGGCAGGTCGGTCCTGCGTTCCGTATCGGCACTCATCCAGAGTGTGACCCCTCCTCTTACAACCTTGACTCACAACCTGTGTCTTTTGGGCAACGCTACTAGTCCGACAGTCAGCTGCGCTGTGTCCTACCTTGCCACAGAGAAAACACCTTACTGGCCCCTTAGATGCACCACCATATGCTTTTGGTTTTGTCGCATCTGTCTCTGGGACCTTTTTTGTTTCCTCCCTTGCCTTACTGATAATTCTCAGCCCTTGAGCCTCGAGAAATTGGTGTGCAGTGTCGGCAAACTCCTGTAGTGAACACAACT
Source organism: Amblyomma americanum (assembly GCF_052857255.1). Taxonomy (NCBI): domain Eukaryota; kingdom Metazoa; phylum Arthropoda; class Arachnida; order Ixodida; family Ixodidae; genus Amblyomma; species Amblyomma americanum. The sequence continues at coordinate 170,611,473 of NC_135498.1, read as the reverse complement.
TTCTTTCACGAATAGCGCTAGCTTTGAGCTGCAACACGCTAAAAATTGCTCTGTGACCAGCTTGTCACGCATCACTTCAAAACTCATTTCTGTGCTTGAAATATCAAGCCACCTATCAAAATAGTTGGTCAGCCTGCAGGAAAACTGCTTAGTGGTTTCAGAATCCTCAGGTTTCGCGGCGCGAAATCTCTCACAGAAACCCTCTGCCGTTAGCCTGAATCTTTGGAGGAGTGCCTTCTTGACTATATCATAGTCCATGGAATCAGCAGCAGGCATCCTTCCAAACACATTCAGCGCCTCTCCGACTACACACATGCTCAATGCCGTGGCCCATTCACTGCGCTCCCAGCCTTGCCCCAAAGCTATCCGCTTGAATCTTTGCAGATATGCGTCCAAATCATCTCTTTTGTCATCTAAAGGAGCCACCAGCTTCCTTTGGCTGGTCTAGGAGATTCTGTACCCGCTAAGGAACGCTGATGACTGTCCGTGATCTCCTCATATTGTCCCGCGACATGCGCCTGTTTCCACAAAAGAAACTCCTTCTCCCGCTCTATCCTTCCTTTCTCCTGTTCTTCTGCTCTTCTCTCTGCCTCGCGAGCTTTTTTATCCTCTCGCTCTTCTGCGTCGCGAGCTCTTTTTGCCTCCCGCTCTTTTGTTTCGCGAGCGTCTGCGCGTGCTTGCGCCCTTTCATCTCTCTGCCTTTTTCCTCTTCTTTCTCCTCGTCACAGAGAAGCATCGCCTCTTCCTTGCTTAAGCCTAACTTGAGAGCCAGCTCTAACGCTTTTGCCAAATTCATACTTTCTGTCGTCGAGAGAACGGAAAAATCCGAGACAAAGCAAAAAGAAAAAGGAAATGAATCCTGGCACAGGCTCGCCACATCTTTGTCACGGATCTCCCCGGAGAACAGTCGGACCGAAAGAATGGACTAGGCGACAGGTGTGCGCACACAGACGCACATTTAATACACCCTACGTGACACACCCACTAGCACACAAAACCAACTAACAAACGAACACAAAACACAGACTATAAATACACACGACGGGAGAAAACTGCTACTAACGTCTACTAGTAGAGTTCTAGTGTTAGCGGTCGGCGTTCGTGCTCACGGTTGGTTCGGTGCGGATGTGATGTTGCATGGTTCCAGTAGCCGGCGTCGAGATGGCGTTCGACGAGCTCAGGCTGGCATCATTGGCATCGTCGTTGGCTGCGTCGTACAAGCTCCCGGTCCAAGTGCCCGTGGAGGTGATGCCGGTGATGTTGGCGTTGGGGGCACCACCCGGATGGGTGGCAACAGCGCTGGAGACACCCCTGGCCGTAGCAGGTGGTAGCGTCCTCAGTTAACTAACTGGAACGAGCTCGGGAACGGCAGGAAGTCCACGGTGCGAAGCCGTAGAACGCGAGCTCACCGGAGCAGTAGCCGGTGTCGCTCTCTTCCGGCCGAAGCGTGCCTGACCCGCCGGAGCCTCCGCTTCTCTGTTCTCCCCCCCCCCCCACCCCCCCACCCCCCGTGCCTCGCTCTCCCTCGCCCTTTTATAGCCTTGGCGTTAGTGCCCGTATGCTTTGTCGTCGTCTTCTCTTTCTTCTCTTCTCCACTAAGCATCTTTCCGCACCTCACCGAATGCTTCTTCTTCATATTCCTTAATCTTCGGTTAATCCGCGTCGTCTTCTTCACACCTCTTTCCTTCATAATTTTATTTTAAACTCCCTATTTTATGTGACAGACCCTCACAGCCTGAGCCGCTTTGGTAACCTCAACTCCATCAACGAAACCAAACTAAAATCATTTCTATGTTGCGGTTGGCTGCAGGAATTTTCGCGGCATAGGACTGATCGGCTACGCTCTCAATGGATCATATTGTCACGAACTAGAAGACGACGAACTGTACGATGACGCGGGCGGGAGAGCTCAGTGCACGCCGTCCGCCATCGAATGAGTCTATTACCATTTCTGTTGTTCTCATTTCATCGACTTGCTGTCACGTAACAATATTTTCTTGATTTTCAATCATTTCCTAAAATTTCGCATCTAGTTATGGCTCCGACATGTGCCGGTGCGATTCTAGATTTTATCCTTTCTACGCATCCTGAACGAGCATGAGTCAATGTAAAGAACTGCGCTGAACAGTGTTTTTTTAGTTTTATACCGCAAGACAGGCTACCTATAAAAAATATTTCTATAATTATAAAATAGCACATATTACCAGTCTCGGCCGAGACTTCGATGAATTTTCTGTGCTGATTTTGAAACATTGTCATGGTTAATCTGCAGCAGGAAATTAAAAACATTTTCGTGTTGAACTGGAGAGGTTGCAGGTGGGAGTTAGAAAATAATTTTTGAAAGAAACTGCTGACAAAGGTGCACGAAGAATACAAACTAATGTCTTAGGTAACATGAAAAGATGCCTATACATCAAATCATTGCGCGGACTTGTACAAAATGCATGGACTCGGTCCGCGTCATTCTCCAAAATTCTCAAGCGGAAAATCAGGAATGGCGCAGAGAATTTTTCTTTCTTGATTTGTCAGATTTCCGGAAATCTATTCTGCAAAAAAGAGTCATCTCTCCTGGACCCACAAAGCACCTGTCTGGCTTAGCCTCCGAATCTGGACAGCATGAGGCAATTGATGTTTGCCATTCTTTCAACTCCTTTTTCTGCGGCATACTTGAAGCCGAAGAACCTGCATTTGTTCTGAAATTGTTTTCAGATTCCGTTATGGTGTCTCCTATGACCCCTGCAGTGATAAACCCTTATGGCGTATCTGTAGCAACCACGTGTTTGCCCTCGTGTTGCATTCCAGGCACCCACAGTACCACTACTTAAATTCTCATCACTACTAAACGCCACGATACAAGTGGAAAATTCTTGCCACGGTTTTTAGGCCGTGTCTTGCATTTTCAGATATCCCCGATACTGCAATTTTGCACACGCGGTGCTGTAATCAGCAGGTGATAAAAATCACCTCTAACTTTGCACATAAATTTTTAACATCAATTGCTTGTAATATTTTGGAATTTATTTCATCCTCGCATATCTTTAAATATCTTGCAAGTAACAATATCCTCTTGCCCAAACAGCGTGGATTCCAACGCAGGCGCTCCTCTTGATCTTAACATTGAAACTAGCCACTCACCGTTACAGCAATTTTCACATACTTCAACAAATCGCTGCCATCTGCATAGATTCTGCGAAGGGCAGAATCGCGTCCCCCATAAGCTGCTGATGTGCCAGGTGTTTCAGGCATATTGGGATTTAAGACCTGTTTATTTAGGTAAATATGAGTTTTTCGGGCATAGTAACACAAGGGTTGGCGGACGTCAAAAAACAGGTGAGTCATGCTATCTATTTAAACGTTTGTAAATTAAAATAGTTAACTTTCTGACGATTATAAATAGCCACCTGTTTGCAAATAGAGGTTTGTAGGCGGCTGTTAGCAATAGTAGCAGCAGTTTTTAGAATTCATAAAACACGATTACCATCGCGCTGTGGTGAAAAAATTGTGCCATTTCTCGCGCCATTCGAATATCGCGCACCTGCGTAGAGCGCACCGGGACATTCATCAAATGACGTCACTGTGTGGCGCACGTACCACGTGACATTCTGTGCCCCACCAGCTAGTTATAATAATTGGTTTTTGGGGGAAGGAAATGACGCAGTATCTGTCTCATATATCGTTGGACACCTGAACCGCGCCGTAAGGGAAGCGATAAAGGAGCAGCGAGGAGCACAGTGGCGCGTGCTGTCCAAAGATTGTCACGTGGTACCTGCGCCACGAAGTGAAGCGATTCGATGTGTGTCGCTTCGCGCTCTCCGCAAGCGCACGGTTTTTGAATGCCGCGAGGAATGGCACAATTTTTTTCACCACAGCGGCGATGGTAATCGCGTTTTATGAATTTTTAAAACTGCTGCTACTATTGCTAACAGCCGACTACAAGTCTCTATTTGCAAACAGGCGCCTGTTGATAAATGTTTTAAGGTTAGCCATTAGAATTTAGTTAAACACTTCTCTAGTTAACATGATTCGCATGTTTTTCGACGTCCTCCAACAACGGTTTTACTAATCCGCAAAAAGCGTCTCCCTACTTGAAAAACGTAATTTTTTTAATATTGGAGGTGGGCTTCCCTGAAACGCCAGCTTGTACAATTTTTATTGGTTAGAGTAGAATGACATATATTGGTAGTTTACGGGATTGAACTATACTTACGTGAGAGATACCTTTCTGTTTCTTATTGATAGCTCCTAGTAATAATTTTTTTCTTTAAAAGTTGGCTAGATCCACAGGGTTCCAGTCCTAGCAGCTACGCCATTTTTAATACGTACTAACGATACTTGGACTTATATAAATTCCACTGTTAAGTTCTTTGCTGACGATCTTGCAGTCGTACTTACGCCTGGTGGTTACTTGGGAGCTGCAATATAGCCTAAATTAAGTGGGTGTATGGTGCCTTACTTAGCAGATTGCTATTAACTCAAGCTAAACTCATGCGATTTACTAAACTTCCCGTTAAACTACATAATGAACGAAGAATTGAGAGAAGTTCTATATTCCTATCAGTACTCAGGAGATTACCTTGCACTTAATCTAACGCGGAAAGTTTATATTGCGGAAATGCTAACCAGCTCTTAAAATATACCCGTATTAATTCTTCGCACACTTTATATAGCAAACAGGGACACCAATCTTATGTTGGCTTTACTTGGTTAGTTAGATTGAGGTTATAATATGCGTCGTTCATACGGAATCTTTATCAGGCATATCTTATAAAGAAGCTGGAATCAACAAAAAACACGAATTTCCGGCTTACCTCACGGCAGTGCTCAGTTATCTACAGAATCTCTGAAATTAAAAACAAGCTTAGCCGTCGCTCAATAAAGAAAATGTCTAAAATATCCTGTCGTACCCCTGGTAGCAGGCAGTGTTGCTGTAATATTCTACACATTCTGCTTGGGACTGTTGTCGCTGTATGAGCAGTGTTCTCTCAAAACCATATTTCAGTAACGGTTCCTTGGAACTGCAAGCATATTATTTGCATATGTTTTCACAATGTTGCTGCAACACCTCACAATTGTTGTGGCAATGCTTTAAGACGCTTCTATAATCATCAAGAAACAATCCAGCAACATGACTATATAAGCACGCACACCGCATCTATTAAGACGGGGAGTAAGACGACCCATACCGGAAAACGTTACGGATAGAAGACCGGAGTACTGGAAAAAACGTGGCTGCATAATAGTAGTTTGCACGAATCATTTGACGCGAGACTCCTTCTGTCCCGGTAATCACCAACTTGCCGTTTAATCAGTAATTTGATGTCACATGATTTTATTCCGATCACGGTTTCATTTGTAGACGCGCTGTCATTGACAACTGAAAATGTCCTGGAACTTTGGGCATTATGTCCAGCAGCTTTTCCGTTGCTATAACTGATGCTTGCCCTCGATGAGTAAGCCATGAGTCTAAGTTTCGTGTTCGAGCGCCTGACAATGCCTTGTTCAGCACTGTCGTTGGTCAAAGCGACGGTTCACGCCGGACTGGGCCAACGTAACTGAGGGTAAGCAGGTGGTTAGCCGATCGAAGGGGCAGACGCCTGGCTTTATCTTTGCCTTATTTGCCCAACCCCCATTCCGCCTCCCACCCTTGCTCACATCCCTTTAAGTTCGCTCTTGCTGAGCACCTGAAAGAGGAAGTTGCAAGCTGTCCGCGCGGCTTATTCTGATGCTGCCTGCCTTCCTCGAGCTCAGCGGGCTCACACAAGAAGCAACTGCTGGTTAACGGACACAGATGGCATTGGCCACAGTAAATCAGTACCATCGTGAGAAGGCCCTTGACTATGTTCCCCTCGATAAACATTCCCCTCGATAAACATTCCCCTCAAGAATTGAGACGTATCCCCGCCCCCTTGAACCCAAAATTAATTACGTGTTACTGTATATGCTTGCCCAGATATAAATCAGCGTGTCTGTACAGCTCAACTCTAGTACAGAGTCTCGAAACAAATTACATTACTTTGCACGCTACCGCGAAGCTGTTTTAAAAAGACATAGACACATTTTGTAATGTCACATTAAGATATGCCTGTGTAACGTTGATATAGTGTGGCATATGTGACGTGGCAGTGATTTAGTGGTCTTTTGCTGCGAAATCGCTTTCTTATTATTGCAATAAAGTCGCTGCAAGTCTGGTGATATTACACAACTTTAGGAAGCATCGCAATGGGCAACATCGCAACAATATTGTAACAGATCTTTCACCGTTATACAGCGAAGGACAGCATCAATAACGTTACAGGAACGCTGTGGCAACGTCGTGTGCTACAAAGGACATTAAAATAAGCTGGTCAGGTGTGTGTCAGCGCTAGTTGGTGAACCATGCTTGACACAAGCAGGCACAAAACACACGGATGAGTGAAGACTTATCTGTAGTCGTCACTCATTCGGGCTTTTCTTTTTTCTTTTGCGCTCTTGCGGCAAACATTGAGATTTACCATTATCCATCTAACTACACGGCAGCGCTTATTACACAGATCTGCGTATATTTACAAGAAAAAATCCTAACATTAATGTCGAACCACCGTTCTCGCACACGGAAATCATCTTGCTAAATCGCGAATCTATCAAAGGAAGCAACTACTGAGATAGACGGCCACTTTTATTAACTCCTAAAAATTCACTATTAAACCTCAGGATTTTGTAACACGTAGTACAGCCTAAATATGAAATGAGCCTTTCTATCCTTGTCTTGAATGGTATGCTAATAAGTGTGTTACGCACAGCCCACACTCAGTGTTCATTCATAGATGTGTTACGTCAGCCTTTTCTATTAATTTGGCTTTTTTCAATTTATACCGGGCACAAAAATATGCGGTCGTTCTTGTACATTGTAATCGTATTTAAATTTGCTTTTCTTATGTAATTTCTTCATCTCGAACGTGTAATGCCTTCTTAGTGGTTCTTCGGGTGAATGATATTAATGAATAAATAAAAGAACGAATATGCTCATCATTATGCAGGTAAAAAGGGGCTTCAAAATTCTTAGCGCACTATGCGTTTGGAAAGAGGCTACAAAAAGTTTTCTTTTACAGAAAAAACTCTGGCTGAAGAAATGCCCTGCACGGGCATTAACGTTGGTTTTCACAGCTGCAACTGAAGCAGTGGCAGTAATAAAAATTTGCAGTTAATAGAGCTTTTATTAGAGTAAAAAAAAAGTCGCAACAAACGGTCGAGACAAGAAAGTGTGGATTGTGCACGAACAAGCTATTGAGCAACTGTCTACACTGATCACGGACAAAACAGGTATGCTGCCCCTTGTGTTGCGAATAAGCCAAGTGATGAGCTCTATATTTGAGAATCACTCGATAGATGGTGCATCAAACCCACGACATTTACAGCGCCTCCGCCTCCTTTCTACCTCCAAGTGAGCTGAATGGTGGATGAACGGAATAAAGTTTCATGTCCAACGAATAAGGTGATCTGCCCCCCCGCCCCCCCGACACACAGGTCAGGGGACGGTTGTAGCCGGCTCAGATGAAGGCTTGTAGGTCTTGGGTCCCAGCAGCCTCTTCTGCCAGTTGGACGAGCAGGAGCTGGAGCTCAGGGTCAGAGCTGCGCAGCAGGGTCTCCCAGGTGTCTCTGCTGTCTATATTGTGCGTCCTGCCGGGAGAGTACGGGTATTCCCACATTATGTGGTCGAGGGTATCTCTCGCGCCACAAAGATAGACAAGCAGTAGCGTGGAGGCGACTGCAAACTTATACGTTTCCGCACCCGCCTATGGCGAACCACATGTTCCCCGAGGCCAGGAGCGATAAACGAGCTAAATGTAGCAACATGTCTTTCCTCTTACTCCAACACCGGCGCTCATTCCATGGGATTTTCCCCGGGAGAATGAATACTATGTCCTCCGCACGGTCAGAGAATATATAACCATACACTGTGGTCCTCTGACAACTCTTTTTCTTGGGCCGCTAGTTACTTACCGCAATACCTTGGCAAGCTGACGGTTCTGCTAGACATTCAGTTCGCAGCCACAACTTCCTCATGGTAACATTGTGCAGTTGAAACAAATATGGCTAATATCGCATTTAAAGAGCTCACTGCACCGACTTCCGCCAATCAGCGAGTAACGGTCAACTCTGGCACACTTACAGCTGAGTGGGCCGAACGCGTTCTGCCTCTTCTGACATGGAGAGTCAGCGTTTTCATGTAGGACAGCGTCTAATCTGCTTTGAGATGTTTACAACGCACTTCCGCTGTGGTGTCGTGCGAAGCAGCTAGGTTTGGGACCCCGATGCGAGCTCATACAATGACGCGCTAAAACCATCGGGGTCTAAGTGCGACATCCTTTTCGCCCATGAGATTTACTCTTTCATTTGCGTGCAGATCTACAACATGGTGCCATACAGCCTGACAAAAGCCGCCCTGGACCACGTGACTCGATGTGCGGCTCTCGGTGAGTCTCCGTGCTCGGCGCTCCTTGCTTTCCTCAGTGTTCGATCTGCCGCAGCCGAGGATCATATTCAAGGTCACTGTTACTGAATGCATTCCCAAGCGCTCATACTTCCGCATGACGTTGCAAGCAAAACATAGACCGCTGTTGGACAGCCACATCAGGAATGGAAAAACTCGGGAATAATCAAGCGACAGAAACACTCAGAAACAAAACGTGCCGACGGAAAATAATTTCTGGCGGTTTAGCGTTGCTAAGCAGCAAATATTGTGCGAAATCGCAGTTTTTTGCAAGTGGGCACCACCGCGACGTACGTCAAAGCGCGAATGAGGATTCCACTGAATCAGAAAGCCAATTATGCGCGTTTTCAAGTTTTTCATTGTTAATGCCATTTTACCCAATTTACGCCGGCGGCCCATGCTCCATTGCCGCGTTCCTGCAGGAATGCTGTCAACGCCAACGCGTATTGCTCTCGTGCCTTGTTTCGGCCACAACGCTGTCCAAGTCAACGATGCAGCGCACACCTCTCTCTCACTACCGCCACATAGCTCAGAGCGCGAATATAAGTTTGACAGTGGCATCAGTTGATGAAGAAGACGATGCGCAACGCACAGCGCGACAGTGTGTTGCGGTGTAACACGAGACGTGTTCGACTGCGGTGACAGCTAAGTCACCGCATCATGAGCATCGAATAGATGAGGAACAGAAGACTTCAACACCTCAAAACAACACGAAATATGAAGCGACTGGCCATCTAGCATCCACGCCTCCAGGACGAAAACCGCCGGACCCGGGCCCCTCCGTGAGTGTTATAGAGACTGCTGTGCTTGCTGCACAGGAACACCTCGTTGCCACAGGTCAACGTCCGGATATGCCTCCTGTGGAGTCAGTCGAGGCGATACAGCCAGTGAATGCTCGCCGATCCTCCTCTGATGCTGATTCTGCTTCGTCGTTGGAGGGTAACGGTGAGACGTGTGTGGCGTCGATCTCTGGCGTGTCAGGTTCTCTGTCGGCTGTCAGTGTGGCAGCGAGTGATGTGCTCCCCTCGGGTTCGTGGGCCGAGGCCTTGGCTGTCTCAGAGGAAGACATGGACAGCACCGCACCTTTGAAACGTCCTGCAGATGCTGACGAGGTGTGTATCGATGGCGCTAACCAGAAGGCACAATGTGTAGAGGCCACGGGAAGGGTGGTGTTAAAGAGAAGGGCGATGTCTGCCCGAGAGGCCGCCAATTTGGCGGCGGGCCACCACATTCCAGGGGATGGCGTTTGTTAAGACTGGCACCAAAATGGCGAGCGTCGCAGCATATCAAGTCGCTACCCTTAACGTTAGGGGTATGCGTAATCGTAGGAGGCAACAGCAGGTACGGCATCTCTTAAAGAAATGGAGTGTGTGTGTAGCCGCTATCCAGGAAACAAAGTTGTCCTCTGATGAAGAGACAGCAGCTGCTCTTGAGCCTTTTTTGTCGGAATACAGCCTCATTGTTAGCCACGCGAGAGGCTTATCCGGAGGTTGTATGCTATTCCTGGCGAACACGCTAGAGATGACAGCCATGTCTTATTGCATAGATGACGAGGGGCGACTTATATGCTGTGATCTCACAATTTCAGGTGTACAGTGGCGGATTATTTGTGTTTATGCCCCCACAAAGCAGCGCGATAGAAGGCTTTTTTTTCTGTCATTAGTTGAACATTTGTGCACGGACCGCAAAATTATATTGTTGGGAGATTTTAATTGCGTTTGTAGGGATGAGGACCGTTCAGTGGTATGTAAGAGATACGATCATAGTGCTGCATTACTTACCGATTTGGTTTCTGAATATAGTCTTGTGGATGTGGGGCAGGAAAAAGGCGACAGTATACATTTCACTCATTTTCAGTTTTCCTCTAATGCACGCCTTGACAGGATTTACGTTTCTGTTGACGCATTAGCAAGTGTGTTTGGCTACTGGGTGCGGCCCATTTTCTTCAGTGACCACTGTATGGTGTCTCTTCAGATAGGAATGTACACTCGGCATGTACTTCACCCTCGATGGGAGTTGTGGAAGATGAATAACTGTCTGCTCTCAGACGAAATCTTTCAGCGTGCTGTACCTACTTGTTTGAAGGACGTATGGTCACGCCGTGATCTTTCCATTTTTCAAAAGTGGGACTTGTTTAAACAGGAGATCAAAAACTTGGCAATTGAGGCCTCAGCAAGAATCGCTTTCCTGAAGAGACACCACCTTCGTGAGCTTGGGCGCACCCTAACGGAGCTACATGAGCTAGAGAGGGTAAGCCCGGGTGCCTATCTCGAAGAGATTAATAACGTAAAAGCACAGCTTCAACAATTTGCGACAGACAGATATAAGGGGGCCTTGATACGATCTAGGTCCCGAAGGTTTCTTGATGAGCAACCTTCTCGTCGGGCCCTGAGTGATGAAAGAGAGAATGCTCTTGCGAAGGAAATATTGGAAATTCAGTATGGTGCTTGCATATACAGTGATGCGCCTGGTATTCTTGCTGCTTTCTTCGACTATTATCGGAAGCTGTTTGGCAGTTGCGAAGATCCAAGTCAGGGTTTCGATTACAGTTCCTTGCTCGGAAACTTCCCTCGACTTGATGATGAGAAGTGTGCTATAGTGAAGGGACCTATCACTTTGGATGAAATTCAATCAGCCATTTCTGCCCTGCAGAGCCAGAAATCTCCTGGGCCAGATGGTATTACTAGCGAATTCTATAAAACATTTTCGCCTTGCCTAGTGCCTGTTTTGATGGAAGTTTTCAAAGCATCTTATGATGTGGGTGTCCTGCCTCCCACTTTTTATTCTGGGCACACAATATTAATTCCCAAAAGCAAAGATACTAATCGGTTGAAAACTGTTGAGGGATATCGTCCAATTTCCCTTTGCAATGTTGATTACAAAATTTTTGCCAAGGTTCTTAGCAGTCGTCTGCAGCTCGTCATTATGGACTTGATAGGTCCGCATCAGGTCTGTGGTATTAGAGGCCGCAGTATTCAAACACATATCCATATTGCACGTTCAGTATTAAAGACAGTATCAGATGAGATAGGCCAAGTAGCTCTGATTCAAATTGACTTGGCTAAGGCGTTTGATAAAGTTCGGCACGATTTCTTGTTCGCGGTCTTGGAGTATGCAAATATTGGTGACGTCTTGCTCAAAGGCATAAGGCTGTGCTATAAGAACTCCTATACAAGGGTTATTGTTAATCAGGAGCTAACGAAACCAGTACCACTAGAAGCATCTGTTCGTCAAGGATGTCCACTGTCTCCATTGTTGTTTGCCCTATATCTGGAACCCCTCTGTCTCAGTATAATTAACAGCGCAGCTATCCGCGGTTTCTCTCTGGCTCAATGTGAAGTTAAAGTTTTAGCTTACGCTGATGATGTCGCCCTCTTTTGTTCTGACAAAAAGAGTGTACTAGAGGCTCTAAACTTAACTAAACAGTTCTGCGATGTATCAGGCGCGGCTCTTAATTTAGAGAAATCCAAGGGCTTTTGGTTGGGTCATTGGGGAACTAGGCCAAGCCACTTCGGTGGTATATGCTGGAACTGTAGCCCTCTTGAGTACCTAGGCGTTCCGCTGCACCAAGTTCGCAACAGTACATCCTACTTGGATTCACAAACTGTAACTCTACGGCGGCAAACACAGGCTTGGATGGGTAGGGAACTCTCAGTGTTTGCGAGGGCACAGGTCTGTAACATTTTTTTGTTTGCCAAGCTCGCGTATGTTCTTCAAGTCCTGCATTGTGCGAGGAGGAAGGTGCAAGCAATACATAGAATATTTGCAGCATTTGTTTGGCGCTCTCAATGGGAGCCGATGAGGCGTGACAACTTGTTCCTTCCCTTAGAGGGTGGTGGAGTGGGCCTTGTTCACTTGTTCGTGCATCAACTCGTTTCCCGTTTTTTCTTTTTCAAATCGGCAAACGACCCGTTTCTGGTAGCTGTGCTCATTAGGCGGCTTAGTTTTCATTTGCCTTACTTATTCGCACCGACTGTGCAGGCTCGTGAGGGGACTTTATGGGGATTTCTTAAGGAGGTTGCTGACACTTTCAATTTTCTCACTGTGCGCTTCTCTTTAGATTACCTGTATAGCCTCTCGAGAAAGCAGATGACCCAGGCTCTCACTGAGTCTTTGTTCCCTACACCATTGTATCGGCAGCCTTATCTGGGGTCTTTGGACATCAGTGTTCTAAAGCGTGTTAGGCGGATGTGCATTCAGGCAGCCGCTAAAACGTTCTTTTTCAAACTACACACAGCGACGCTGCCTGTCAAGACATTTCTTAATGACAAGGGGATGTTTGTACCCTGGAATGTGAATTGTCGTCTGTGTAACGTGCCTGAGACAATTGATCATTGCTTCATCCTGTGCCGTGATGCCATGTTCTTTTGGGACATACTACAACGAACTCTTAAGAAGGACATTGAAATTACACCATACACTATTAGATTTCTGCCTGTTGACAAAAACTCTGTTGTGCCTTATGACGTGTTTGTGTTGATGGGACTATTCAGTCTTTGGAAAAGCCGTATGATGAACAGACATGCCGAGCCACCAAGATCGTCCAAATCTGTGTTTTGGGAACAGTGTGCGTTGGTGAGGAGTGTATATGCTGCTCGCGACGAACCTCCAAGCTGGCTGCCGTGCCTAGATGCTTGTGTGTGCCTCCCTGAATTTTGATGTTTTGATGGGGATGAAGTGGTGAGTTAGGGCTATGGGGGCCTCATATTAAGCAGCCCGGTAACTTGAGACGCGACCTAGTCTGATTGAAGTTTCCTCCTTTCTACAGAAGTTCTTCCATGCAATTAAAAAAAAAACTGCGGTGACAGCTCAATGCTCTCGCGCAGCGGCTTGCGGAGCTGATCTCTTCGCTCCGCCGCTGGTTCGAATTCCAGGCATTTATTTTAATTTTTACTTTCACTTGGCACAAACCCACAAACACCGCAAAAGACTGCGACCTTAAGGACCTTAAGGCTAGAATTTAAAAGCTGTTTTAGATTAGCATCGGACTTGCACATAAGCTATAAGACGCGAGTTCAACGTACAAAGCAAGACGTTGAAATTATTCAGGTCTATTTAAACACAACAACGTGTACCTGAAGAAATTGAACGAGCAGCAAATGAAAGCTTAATCTCCGCAGAAAGAGAGCAATAAGAAATCTAAAACGTCAAGGCCGATATAGGTTGTCGACACGTCGAGGGCTCTTTACTGCCCGGCACTTTTCACAGCTCCGATCTTCTTGCTGAACTTCCTTCATATCCTTGCTTCCCACGACCGAAATTCGCATTTCCTTTCTAGTCCGTTGTTTCCGATTTATTTTGGCGCTTTTCACCGGTGATGCTTCGGTGGTACAGGTTGAGAGGACTTCTGAGGCTCAGCAAACTCTTTCACAGCGAGTCCTAATTTAGACAACCTTTTTTCCGCTTTCAGAAAACGCTCAGCACGGAGTTCGTGTGAACGCCATCAAGTAAGTTCGGCAGTTTTGGTTTCTCGCTCTGTGCACATAGTACGCATAGCACGGGCTTCTGAAGACTGCGGCATCTGACCATGGCAGAGAGCTGGTCGACAGCTGGTGAGCTGTAGTCAAGGGCAGATTGAAGATATGGACGGAAGGGAGATGGAATCCAATTGCGACTACCGACAAACTTGTTAGAGAAAACTGGGAGGACATCTTTCTCTGCAGACTATTATTATGCGGGTTCATTCCCGACCACGGTGGCCGCACTCCCATGAGCGCGAAATACAAAAGTGTCCTTTTTTTATTGTAACGGATGTAATTTTTTTCGCAGTCCCGGCCTGATCACCACGAATATACTCAGGCCTCCAGGCGTCTCTGCTGAGAAACATAAGCAGGTGCGTGCATTAGAATACCTACTAATGCGTCACCGCCCGTGTGGGAGTCAGGCAAGTATCCAAGGGGGTACCCGAGGGGGCCCGCTAGAAGGGGTTGAGCGCGATTTCGGGGAAAGGGGCAGCGTTCTTGGTACGCATTGCCCTCCTCCCCCTCCCCCGGGCTTTGCCCTATACAACTGCCTCGGACTCCTCCCGAAAAAAATACTTCTGGTGGGAATATCTGGGTTTAAGTCCTGATGTATAAGCTGCCTGGTGAGCATTAATGCGGGTCTCATTGAAGTCGTTCTCCTTAACGCAAGATGCAGAAGAATCTTATGAACAAATATTGCTTTTTTGCTTTTCCTCCCTCACCCTCACTTTCGAATCGATGACCCTCCCTCACCCGCGCCCTCATTTTGAACTGCTATCTGGCCTTCCTTCACCCTCATACTCCGAAAAATTTGCTGGCCCTCTCTCGCCCTCACATTGTCAGCCCTCCCTCACCCTCACGAAGAGTCGTTTTAAAGGTCGAGTTATTTTCTGTAGTCGGCAACGCCTGGCGGTATTACTGAGTAGCAAACATATAAGACAAACCCTCAAAGCACTATTGAACAGGCACTAGATGCTTATGTTGTTGTGCGTCTGCGTGTGTTGCTTCAGCTAATACGTGAGACAAAACCGAGGCACTTACGAGTTGAGCCACAATATATCACTCTGCCTTTACTTCTGGTTACCAATGAATGCATACATTTGCCCTGCACTTATAAAATTTCATTGTTATCTATATGCAATGTTCAAACGAGTAGTGCGTTGTTGTGTCTGTGTATAAAAACTCATGTACGCCAAGAATATCTATAAAACAATGCAGTAGCGTTTACCACGACAACTACAAAAAGTGCTAAGCGTCTCATGCCGCTTCCCGCGCACAGATGGAAGATGATGAAGTTTACGCTTTCAAACTAAAACGTGAGAGACTGTCAGTTTCACAGGCTTGAACGCGGGTACGTGACGAAGACGACATTGCAGGCACAGCTCGAGAGTTTGGAAGTTCATACAGGCAGGATTGTAACATTTCTCCCAACTGACTGTTCATCTGAAGAAAGTGTACGAACCGACCGAATTTAAAGCGGAGTGACAATCCCCCTTGGTGACGTGCTCAGCCTTACCACGCGTCTAGTGTTCTGTTCCTCTTGTCTTTTTGCGATGGGTTTTGTGGTGTTTCCTTAAAGCTCTGTAAATAATTTAGTTCTTATAAATATATTATAGTTTCAGTGCAATAATTACCATGCTTAAAAAAAGCTGTAGCGATGACATAGTTGTCTGAAGCAGCGGCCAGCGGAACTGATTTTTTAGCGCCGCCACGGGTTCGGATCCTGCTCCCCCAGCTATGAAGTTTATTTCTGTAGTGTCTTCCCCCAGTGCGATGCCCGCTTTCCGCTGCAGTGAGGCTCTTTTGCTGTCGCTTAAAAAAACAGTATTCAAGTCACTTGAAAATCAAACGGGCCTCTAAATGTGCAGCACTTGTGCTGAAAACTGGTAATCACTAACTCCCCGAGTCTGGTGCGAACGATCCCTGGGGTTGCCATTTCAGCGCTTTGCCGCTTCCACTCCGCCGAAAAGCACTTGTCGGTCTGTCTGTCCGAAGCCTGCTTCTAGCACGTTGGCCACCTTGGTCACGTGACGTGACGTCATCACAAGCTGCCCACCGGACTGAGAGCAAACTGCCCACCATGGCAGTTCAATTAATGATTACTCACGAGAGACGCCTCAAGAATGACATGGGTCTCACAAGCGCCACCGATGGCAGCAGCTGTCCTCACATGGCAGTGGCGCGTATCTTATCCGCTGCACCTCTGCGCCAGGAGCGGAATCAGGACTCCCAGAGATCTGTGAATAAAGAGAATAACCAATTCTACCGCAGTAGAAGTCTAAAATGATACAGTATCACGCAAACTTACATCATGTGATGTACCAACCAAACTAAGGCAGTTCAGGTTGAGCAAAAGCATACAGAGTGAAGATAAAAAATACAAAACCAGGGCAAATGCTGCTTACGCACGATAATTTGGGTTTAACCGGAAGCTAAACCGCCGCCCGTGATTTTTTTTGCTCGCACGTCAACGTATTACCCAAAAGCTGAGTGTCAATTCCCTGCGATGCCTGCAAGAAATTCGGTTCATAAAATCAGGCGCGCGATTACGTGGTCACACGTATCACCATGGACAGAACTAAACCAAGAGACGTTCGTGCTATTTGGAGAGCAGTACAACTTTGTTTTTAACATCTCGTACAATGCAAAGTGAGGCGGGCGATGATTCAGACCAAGGTGTTTAAGCTGCTGCTTTATTTCCATTGTAAGACTCCAATGCTTGGCTTTGGCCACCACAATGCGGCACCGCTTTCCTATGCTGCAATTCTTGCAAATATAGAAAATACAAAGAAGATAGGACTGTACTGAACTACTCGCTGTGTGAATGAACAAATTCTAAACCAACGCCGCCAATTGGTTTTGATTTGACAGTGGAATTTCGTAGAAGCATTATTTGTGCTGCAGCCAGTTCTTTGAAACCTCACTGAGTTGAAATCGGACTTCGGTCTGGGAAATAAGGCTTATAACTTGCGAATTCATCACCTTTACTAGGCATAATTTCTACATTTTTTACTCTACACTCGGTTCATCTGACAGACTAGGGGCTGATGATGAAAGTGTTGACTGTGGTACCATGGTTCCCAATGGACCGGCGGCCAACAGCACGGCCCGGCCAGTGCCCCCTTGTTAGCGCACTAAACAGGGTGCTTCACCGAAGACATCACACAATTTTTAAAAATAAACTTTTTGAATTAGAAGAGCGCCTTTTTGAGCATACCATCGTCAGCCTTGTAGTACATCTTGGCGATGGACAAAGCGTGCGGCTCGCGGCCTTTCGTGCACGCCTTGTGTATTTCTGGACTGCAGAAACTGCGTCTTCCCTGGGAACCTTCACCCTAAAAAACTAGTGCTTTAAAACGTGAGTTCATAATGGGCTGCACAGACAAAATACGTTAGCCCGAAGTACGGTTCGGGCCACCATCCTCGCCCTCAGGCAGTGCATCTTGTCCTCCCTCACCTTCACCTCATCATGCCTTCCCTCCATCGCCCTCACATCACTATGTCTTTCCTCCCTCACCCTCGTCGTCACGAATTTTCATGCGCCCATCCTCCCTCACTCTCACTTCACCGAGTGAAATACTCATGAGGTGAGGGTGAGACCTCGCCCTCGTAAGGATGCCCATCTCTGTAAGGGGGACACGGTCTCGCCAAAGGTATTTTTCGCCTATTTACGGGAGGCGTTCAGAGGCCTGGATTGGGAAGAGTTGGGGAGAAGAGTTAACGGAGAATATCTAAATAAATTGAGATTCCCTGATGACATTGCCTTGATAAGCCACTCAGGAGATGAGCTGCAAAGCACGATAAATGACTTAGACAAGCAGACCAGAACGGTACGTGTTAAGGTTAACATGCAGAAATTCAAAGTAATGTTCAAAAGTCTCTAAAAGAAACAACAGTTCACAACTAGCAGTGAGGTGCTGGAAGTTGTAAGAGAATACGCCTGTATAATTAGGGCAGGTAGTGATTGCTGATCCGGATCATGAGAGGGATATTACTGCAAGAATAAGAATGGGGTGGAGTACATATGGCAGGTTCTCTCATATCATGAATTTCAGTTTACCAATATCCCTTAAGAGGAAAGTGTACAACAGCTGTATCTTTCCGGTACTCACTTACGGGGCAGATGCGTAGAGGCTAAGGAAATGGGTTCAGTTTAGGTTAAGGACAACGGAGCGAGCTATGGAAAGGAAAATGATAGGCGTAACGTTAAGAGACTGGAAGCGGGCAGAGTGGGTGAGGGAACAAACGCGTGCTAATGATATGCTAGTCGAAATCTAGAGGACGAAATGGGCTTGGGAAGGGCATGTAATGCGAAGGCAAGATAACCGCTGGTCCTTATAAGGGTAACGGAGTGGATCCTAACAGGTGGCAAGCGTAGCAGCGGGCGGGAGAAAGTTATGTGGACGGATGAGATTAAGAAGTTTGCGGAAATACGGTGGCCGCATTTGGCATAGGACAGGGTTAACTGGATTGACAAGGGAGAGGTCTATGCCTTGCAGTGCGCGCAGTCAGGCTGATTTTGATGATGGTGGCCTCGATGGAGCCCTGAACTAACCCTCAAGTGCGGTTGGTTAGCATACTAGACGGGTAGAAGAAGCCACCGTGAGCAAGCTAAGTTCAAGAACCGTCTGCTGGGATCTTGCCGATAAAAATCGAAGCACGAATATAGCTCTCCTTTGTTTGCTAGAGCAGCTTTTTATTGCGCCTGGTTATGCATCATAGAACAGTCACGTCTGTGACGTTAGTGCGCGCGTAATTGCCACGGAAGTAAGGGTCTATATCACGGCTGCTGTAGGCTTCGAGAGCGCGCGGTAAGTGGCTACCGGGTTGGGTCACAATATGCTGGGTTTGTTCCCGCCCCTTACAAAAATTCTATTAGGCAGTAAATAGAGTGCCTATATAATGTGTTGCATGTCTTGCTCTTGAAGGCTTGTTACAGCGACAGCTGTTAAGCGCCAGTGCCTGGGTTTTGCGTCGTAGTAGTATGCTGTAGTCTGTAGTAGTCGTCAGCGTAACCATTTGCTGCGTTGGCACGGGAACCACTCGGACAGTAGTTACCGTGC
This sequence comes from Amblyomma americanum, assembly GCF_052857255.1. Taxonomy (NCBI): domain Eukaryota; kingdom Metazoa; phylum Arthropoda; class Arachnida; order Ixodida; family Ixodidae; genus Amblyomma; species Amblyomma americanum. The sequence goes on along the minus strand of NC_135498.1, from coordinate 170,592,478 downwards.
CGGAGCAAGGTATGCCGTGAGCGTAGAGATGCATAACTGGTGGGTGGTTACCACAAGAACCACCAGGAGGGTGGTTACCGACGGAGGACAAGGGTGTCGGTATAGTAATGGAATCCCCAGCCGGAGACTGGTTACTTTGGATGGAGGAGAGTATGGCGAGAACGTAAGAATGCGCAATCCGGGCGGCGCTTGCAACGGAAACCACCAGGAGGGTAGCTACCTTGGAAGGACGAGGAGGATTACCATAGAAAGAAGCATTATGGCGACAGCGTAGGAATGCGTTACCAGGTGATGGCGTAACCCTTCGGAAGGTGATTACCGTGGAAAGAGGAGGGTATGGCGAGAGCGTGATAACGCGCAACAGATACGTGGTTGCCGTGGGGACCAATCGGAAGGTAGTTACCCTAGACGGAGGGTTGCTGTGGAACCACGGTACGGCTAGTGGAGGAGCGTATGGCGAGAGCGTAGGAAGGTCTACCAGGGTAACCATCCGGTACGTGGTTACCGTGTAAAGATGAGGAAGGGTGTGGCGATAGCAGAAGAATGTAGAACGGTCCTTCTGCGGCGGCTGCTGTGAAAAACGCTACCCGTGGAGAGGATCGTCGAGGGCGCTGCGCTTCTAGAGCTAGAGCGGCGGAGGGGAGAACATTGGCAGAAAATGACTGTGTGCTGAAAGCTAAAAAGAGCACCCGAGAACTACAGATGTGTGGTCGCTCTCATATTGTCTACCACAACATATCGTAAAGACTAACAACCTTCAGAGCTGCCGCTGGATCTCGCATTAGCCAGTGGTAGCTCTCCTGTCAATTTTTTCGTTATATTTATTTCTTTTTTCATTGCAGAAGCTCCATCATTGGCTCCTTTATTAGAGTCATGATTTAGGCTGTTGTGTCAGTACGCACACAAAGATATGCTACTTCGCCTATATAAACCGTATAGGTGATAACACTATCCGCTTCGTCTATCACTACATACATCTGAATGTTGCCAGCTGCCATGATGGCTCAGTGGCCATGGTGTTCGGCTGCTAACCCAAAATACGCGGGTTCGATTCCGGCCACGGCGGTCACAATTCGATGCAAGCGAAATATTAGACGCCCGTGTACTATGCGATGTCAGTGCACGTTAAACAACACCAGGTGGTCGAAAATACCCAGAACCCTCCATTACGGCGTCCCTCGCAGCCTCAGACGCTTTCGGACTTTAAGCTGCATAACCATAAAACCATCTGGTTATTGCCCATGCCTAAATTTTTACTTGTCGCCATTACGCTTCATCCGTCCTTTAGAGCTTGCTCGACAGCTTCCTTAATATAATTCATCTGTTTTACTTTTCCTCATTAGGGTTAGTATCTGAGCTACCTCATATATATATATATATATATATATATATATATATATATATATATATATATATATATATATATATATATATATATATATATATATATATATATATATATATATATATATATATATATATATATATATATATATATATGTGGGGTTCTAGGCTTTTACACTGCAGTGTTTGTATCCTTTAACCTTTATCTCGTGGAAGATGCTCGCTAGTGTCCTGCGTAGCTACCCTGTCCCTACGTCTACTGCATACTCCGTGATTACGTTGGTAACATTGCCTTTCTTTGTCTTTAATGTCGTCTTCCCCGGTGAAAGCGAAATAAATAATACGAATTAAGACCCACAAGAGGTGTATTTTCTCACCGCTAAGTGCTCGATCTACAAGCCTTCGTCGTCGCCTTTTCATCATCACCACCAGCCTGACTACGCCCTCAGCAGGACAAATGCTTCTCCCATATCTCTCCAATTAACCCTCTCCTGTGCCAGTAGTGGCCAGCCTATGCCCGCAAACTTCTTAATCTCACCCGCCCACCTAACTTTCTGCCGCCTCCTGCTACGCTTGCCTTCTCTTTGAACCCACTCCGTTACCCTTAAACACCATCGGTTACCTTGCCTTCGCATTACGTGCCCTACCCATGCCAATTCCTTCCTCTTGATTTCGATTATGATATCATAACCCGCGTTTGTTCCCTGACCAACCTTTCCTGTCTCTTAACGTTGCGCCCATCATTTTGCTTCCTATAGCTCGATGCGTTGTCCTGAACTTAAGTTGAACTCGCTTCGTTTTCTGTAGCCTCCACGTTTCTTCCCCGTAGTTGAGTACCGATTAGATACAATCGTTTTATATTTTTTTTCTTGGGGGATATTGGTACACTCCCATTCATGATCTGAGAGAACCTGCCATATGCGCTCCAACCCATTTTTATTCTTCTAATTATTTCCCTCTAATGGTTCGGATGAGCGGCCACTACCTGCCCTAAGTAGACGTGTTCCGTTGCCACTTCCAGCACCTCGCTACCAATTGTGAACTGCTGCTCTCTTGCTAGACTGTTGATCATGACTTTGGTTTTCTGCATGTTAACCTTAAGACCTGCCGTTCTGCTGTGCCTGTCAAAGTCATTGATCATGCTTTGTAGTTCATCTTTTAAGTGAATTAGCAAGGCAATGTTATCAGCGGATGGAATATTCAAGGTATTCTCAGAATAGACCTGAATAGACCTGTTCTCTGAATAGACCTCGCTTAAACAAGTGGTGAGCAGCATTAGAGATATCGTGTCTGCCTGCATGACATCCTTTTTTATTGCAATGTTGCTGTCTTTATAGAGGAGTATGGCGGCTGTTCAGCCGTTATAGATATCTTCTAGTATTTTCACATAAGGGTCGTCCACATCTTGATTCCCTAATGCCTGCATGATTGCTGAGGCTTTTTACTGAGTCAAATGCTTTCTCGTAATCTATGAATGCTATATATAGTGGTTGGCTATATTCTAAGCATTTTTCTATCACCTGATTGATAGTGTGAAAATGGTCTACGGTCGTGTATAGCCTTTACAGAATCTTGCCTGATTATCTGATTGATTCAAGTCTATGGTTGTCCCGATTTTATCAGCGATCACCTTATAAATATTTTAGGCAATTGACAGTAAGCTGTTCGGTCTCTAATTTTCAAGTCCTTGAATTCCCTTTTCTTATGAATTAAGATTATGTTAACGTATTCGGAAGATTCCGGTACGCTCGAGGTCTTAATGTACCGCTTATGCAGGCCGGCATGCTTCTCCAGCGCAATTTGCCTACTGTCCTTCAAGAGGTCTGCTGTTACCTGATCCTCACCAGCTGCTTTCCTGCTTTGCATTACTCTTAAGTCTTTCTTCACTTATGTCAAACTGCTGCGCGCTACTGCTTCTCTGACATGCATACTGATTATGTTGGTTACTGTACTGAGTTGTGTAGAACTCTTCGACTGCTTTAACTATGCGATCCATATTGGTAATCACATTGCCATGTTTTTCGCTTGGTACATACATCTGATTATGTAATCTGTGCTGTGTAGACGCCATGTGATGTGCCATGTATTGTGACATATCATGTGCCACGTATATTTGTGCTATGGTTATAAAGGAGAGAGAAGGGCAACGTAATAGTAACCTGGTACTTTTTTGTAATTCACCCGCCTCAGTGGCTCAGGGGCTTTGGCATTCAGCTGCTGACTCCAGGTAGCAGTGTCCACTCCGAACGTGGCGGCCGTATATCGAAATAGGGGAAATACAAAAACGCTTGTGTGCTGTGCTATCTCACGGCTCGTCAAAGAACCGCATCCTCCAGTCAATTCGCGACGTTAAAGCCCGACAATCCACTTCTCTGTAATTTTTCAATTGCTTATAAACGGCTGTGATTGACCACTGAAACGAGTTTCATTTCAGATCAAATAACTGTAATTGTAATCAGTAACTTGTATTCTTTAGTGTATGCGAAGCTGGTTCTATGCTCTCTCACTAGTATCCTCTAAGAGCACCTTCTGCGCACAAATGTGAGGTTTTTTGATGTCGAAAACATTCTATTGAACAGATGCAAACAACCATAAGGTAAGATTTATTAAACAGCTGAGCGGATAGCATATTCTCCAGGTGACCACATAATCTTCGTTGCCTGTCGGCGGTGTGTTCCCCGATGTGCAGTACGTGGAGCACGTCGGCAGACAAGGCCACGCCATGGGGCGCGCTGGGACCCCGGATGAGGTGGCACGCTGCATCGCTTTCCTGGCGTCCGAAGACGCCTCCTTCGTCACGGGCGTCACGATGCCCGTGGATGGCGGCCTGCTTCTCATGTCCAGCCTCTCGGGACCGGAGCCCTGGCAATTTTCAAGGACGAGCGGTGTATGCGAGTTGCACAGCGAAAAATAGAGGGGAGAGATTAGGCTGCAGATAGAACAGTATCAACGAAGTGAAAAAAGGCACTAAAAACTCCGTTAATCACAGCTGTTTTGTCTGTGTTGCTTTTCGAGGGTACGATTGCATAACAATTGTGTAAGGCCTGAACTATATCAGCCTTGGAAAAGATGCTCTGATCTTCTTGTTTACCGGAGCGTAAGAGGTGCAGACATTTTTTTCAGGTGTTTCAGTTCTGATAATTTGGGTGCAAGAGCATGAAATAAAAGACCTTTTACTGCATTGAGAACTTCTGGCGATGCTCTGCGAATGTCCAATTTGTACGAAGCTCTGAAGTTTTCGAACAATTCTTGAAACTGTTATTCGACAAGGTAAGTTGTTGGGCAAGTTGGTTCCGGTATCTGATGACTATAGTGCAGCGACCGGGATATAGAAGGAACACGGCAGGTACACAACACAGCGCTGCATTGTGTCCGCGCGTGTTCCTTTCTTGGTCCCGTTCGTCGTGCTGTAGTCTTGGAAAGTGTTGGCCTCCGTCGCTCTCATTTTCGTGCTTCTTTCTACTGATGACATCCTTACGAGTGCTGAGAGGCACTTCAAAGTTTTCTTCTTCGTGTTGAAACCCGCCTGAATCCGTCGCTCGATTTGATTGCCACCGTAAAGCATGCTCACGCTGACTACCGCCTCTTAAGAGGTTTCCCAAGAGACGGGAAACAATGTCACTTTGACCGCACTTAATAGATGGCAGCAGATCCGCTCTGCGCCTTCAGCGTCTCTCCTGCTGAAGGAGATCGTACGCAGCCTGCGCGCAGCTTGTCGCCCCAAAGTTGCTATCTTCGGTCATTAGGCCACGTGTCAAAGTGTTACCTTTGGCGCAGGAAACCTTATTGCAGGTTTCTGGTGAGAGCCGACATTTTGTCGCCAGTCCACGAGTTGCCGTGTTCGCTTGAAGCTCGGACGAGTCGAATGTAGTAAAAAAAGGTCGTGCAGAAGAATAAGCAAGAGACGGTGCGCGTAAAGCAGAGGGGAAGGCTCTTCTCAGCTGGAAGAGGCGCTACCGGAGCAAGGGCCATCGCACCCACATGGCCCTTCCTGGCAGGAGCACTGGGCCAAGGCCAAACGGAAGGCGCAAGCGGAGCCCACGGTGTGGGCGCACGAGCTCCAACTATCCTGCGAAAGACAGCAATGTCCTCAAGTGCGGGCTGGCCGAGTAAAAGCCACCGCGGAAGACGTGAGGGCCAACAAGTTCGTCACCTGCCTGCGGTGGTGCTGCTTTCATAAACTGCACAGATGAACGAGCTATATTATAAGTGACGACCACAGCGCCGTCGCAACACGGACAAGAAATTTTGGGACAAACGCAGGCGCTGACTGACATCGTTTATTGCTTTCAACTGGTTTATATAGACCCAGTCCAGTGACAACACAGGAAAACAACTCGCGTTCCCGTGGCACAACTACCTTGTTCGCCCGTAACCTTCCATCGAGTCATTTGCATGCTCATGGGCGCTTAGAAAGATCAGCTCGTTTTGCTCAGGTGTGCGGATGGTTTGCTGACACATTTTTGCAGAGAATCATGATATTGCGTTAGCTTCTACTATCACCCTTGTGGGGATGATAGTCTAATGGTCCCTTTGTGATAAGAACGCTGTGCCATATCGATACATTCGAACTTCTGCTTGTTCTCAGTGTCCCTTAAGACATTGATAACGCCGTTTCGCAGCAACGCCGAGGCTACGGGCTTAGGCTGAGGACATAGTCGTGGGCGCCCCATTCACTCACTGTGCACTTAGATCTGTGCTCTACCTTGAAGTTCTTGGTTTAGGTAATAAAGGGCAACCGCACGACTTTTTTATATTTCTGCGAGAGTTAAGGATTCAAACCTATATAGCCTGTATGTAAAGCATGCCAACGTTTTTTTTTTTACGCTAGCATTTAAAATAGTGACGTAATCGAGAATTCAGTTTATGCTTCACCTGGCTGCACTGGAGTAGTGAGAAGAAGGGCGGTGTGCCGTCATGGACGGCAAGGATTGAAATTTACGCTGCGTCATCCTCACCCTGCTCTGCGTCGTTGGATGCTGTCAGAGTTTGGCGTTGGTTTTCTCCCTTCAAAGTAAGAGTTTATGCGTTCAAGATATACCAGTGCCGACAATGACGTCACCATGCGTCCCTCACTTGGTGCTCTGTGCTGCGGAGGAGCTGGAAAGTCGCCATAATTTAACTATTTTAAGCATAATTTTAGCATCCGGTACAAACTCCGAGTTGTTTAAGAATGTTGTTAGCGATTATATAACCTAATTCTGCTGTACCCATATTGTTCTTGTATATTTTTTGTTACTACCCACTCCTCTCTGTAATGCTTCGGCCCTGAGAGTAAGTAAATGAATAAATACAAAAAAATACGTCGCCATTTCCAGTGCTAGACCAAAAGGACTTCGCATTCTTTTCCTGCAAGTTTGGTACGTCCGACTCCTTTAGGCTCGTCGAGTTATAAAACCACTGTATTTGCATTTTAAGTGATTCTTAATTGCAGACAGAAGTATTCTTGGCTGTAATTTCGGGTGCACATCGGAAGAGGTCCTCAAATCACCGGACCAGCAACGCAGTCCGACGCAACATTCTAAAAGCTCGGGACTTTACTGGTGAAAAGGTTAGAAAAGCGCATGGCGTAGACTGACACCCAGCTGTGAAAAAAAGAAAAAAAAAGGTGCAGTCGCTAACAAAGCACAATACATGTACCAGCACAACGACCGCCATCGCCACTCACGCGAAACCCTGTCAACCTCTTCGGCTCGCAGACTGCTCCCGCTAAAATGCTGCAGTGGAGTCATGCAGCTCAGCCTAGTTCTTCCAAGCAGCATGAGACCTTTCAACTTCAATAACGATATCCTCTACGGCGAAAACGTACGAGTATACATTGACATGACGAAATGCGCAGGTGGGGGTGATTTCAGTCAACGGCAAGAACGCATGGTCAAGCAGTTCGTTGACAGCAGCAGTGGAGGTAAAGGTTGACACGGCCTCTGTCATATGGCGAGATTAAACCACGTAACTTGACCTGTAGCACGTGGTAGAGCTGCAAGGTCTCGCCTACTTGCCAAAAGAATATGTTATCCAGCTTGGCCTGAGCGATAGCAGAGACATGTGGAAAGGGTAAGGGACATGGGACACTATGAGGAACATAAGAGATGAAGGGGCACTTGCGAAGAAGTTACAAATGCAGCTTTGACTTGGCCCCACAGAAGTGCAAGTAGTGGAGTTTTTTTTAAACCTACTCTGTGCTAAATAACCTGCCAGAAATGTTGTACCATGGGTAGCAGTCACGAGAACGCCATAACTGATCGCATGACACTGTTCCAGGCTTGCAGCACCTGTGAACTGCGAATCAAAATAACCAAGGCAAAACCCCGTCAACAATGGTTAAACTGGTGAGTAACAAAGGCTCAGGGGTGCAGAGCCAAACAATCCGTTTTCTTGGGCCTGCATGCGCTCGTCTTGCGGGGCCCTGGCTGTGCTTTCCAACGCGGTGACGCCTGGATCAGCGTCTTTCCCGTAGCCAGCGGGCTGCGGTCTGACCCCACGACGTATGTTCTGATTGCGCTTGGGGCTGGCGGGAAATTTGGGCCGATTTTCTATTGTCAAGAAAAACTCGTGCCGTTGCAGGAATGATGGAGCAGCATCGTTGTTAGAGAGAGTCTTTCCCAAAGCTCGAAACGGAGGTGTTGCTTTCGAAGAAATTCGCGTCTTCGTGCTGCCTGCTGTCAGGCTGTGGGCGAGAAAACCGTTGCTCGCAAGGCAAGCCGCAATGCTGGTCAAGCCGAGGCTCAGTCATGGCCAATCGAGCACTCTAATCAGCCTAACCTAGAAGCGCAACGATGGCGCACTGTGTTTCTCTCACAGTCACCCAAGATCCAAAAAGGTGAATTCAGGTGCAAGTTCTTGCTAGGTACAGGTGGGACTAGCGTTGCGCTACTCTGCTGGCGAGCGTTCCGTTGTAGCGACGCATACAGCGGAGTCGCCAAGCTTTTTGATGGTGATTTGTCATGCGGGCGCGTGTAGGCACTTTTGTTTTCTTTAGTGCAGCTTGAAGTATCCATTTTTTCGTACTTCTGTGATGCTTGCAAAGATAGCGAAGCCTCACTTTCGGAGAAACCGTAGCGCGATGGTCAAGAATTCACCTCCGCACAGTTTATCGCTCCCCGGTGCGCTTTAGTCTTCAGGGTCAGCGTGGAATGTAGAAACGCAAAGAAACAAAGAAGGTGTGAACCACTCTAACGAGGTGGCGCTCCCAAGCAGCAGTGGAAGCGACCTTCCAGTCGGCAGCAAGTTCAAATACATTTGTTGCATTTCATCCACATTCTTGAGTACGCCTATAGAAGCATTGTGTATTTATTTTTCTGTTTATTGTACACCTCCGAGTTACACAAGAAAAAATGAATACGATATAGGAAATGAATCGAAATAAAGAAAATTAGAAGGACCTCGTTGAATATCTACAAAGTTCTGCAACAAAGCTCTCTGATTATATCAGCGGGGTCCATTGTTTGCTGATGCCTTTCATCTGATCAAAATTACCAGATGACCCTGAGGCCAGTTTTGAAACTCCGGATCAAAATTAGAGTTGTGAGGTACGGCAAATTTCTCGTCGTGAGCAGACGGAGGCGCAAGAAGACATTGGTTAGCTCATTGACTTCATATTCTCCTCCACGAAAATACTTTCGGCAGGGCTCAACAGTTCTCAGTGACGCAGCTGGCATGACAGTCAGGTAATCTTCTGAAACGGAGGCCGCTGAGAGGGACATGAAATGGACATCATTCAAAGCCCTGGAAGTGCACAGCAAAATCTTGCCCTAAGAATGGCTGCGGAAGATGAATGAAAACTGACAGGCAGGTAAGGCATTTCAGGCAGGAAAACGGAGCTGAATAATAAAGAGCATTAAGAGGAGGGCCTACAGGTAGAGGGTAAGAACTGGGTATACTCTATGAGAAAATATCCGACTATGGATGTATATGCAAGGGGAAACAGTGAAATCAGAAAGGAATCACTTTACAATAATTTAGAAGGAAGCGCCCTGTCGTTTGAAGCTATATCAGGGTGCCTTAGAACGTTCAGATGCAAGCTGAAATGTACCTGTGAGGTTTATTCATGTGGAGTTTGCGGCAGGTCTGAAGAGACAATTGAGCCTATTTTTACGGGGAGGTCTTCTCAAACAATTGTGCAGCGCAGAGAGGTCATCTACGACCTGGTTGATAACACTCACGCACACTCACACACACGATTCATCGTCACTGCCATTCTTCTCGTTCGCGCGATCGGGACAATCCCTCTGTGGCCCCGGGCAGTGTCATGGACAAGACGACAAAGTGTGCAGGGGCGGGGCACGGGCCGCTCGCGCTAGGCCCCCTGTCATTAAATCGTGTCTTAGCCACAGTCATGTCGTTATCTCTTCATCGGCTTGCCGTCACGTAACAAAATTCTCCTGGAATGCCGTACTATCCATGCATATGTCAAGGCCGGCCAGTGTGTCTTCTCTAAAGTATTAGGATTCAGGGATAACGAGAGTAACGTGAGTGTTTCCATGGTAGAGGTAGTAAAAAACGGTTAGAAAATTGATTAAAATCAGTATAACCTAAAGTGAATTGTCCGTCCTACTTAGACGAAGGGTTAGCTCCATGAAAGTGATTGAGGAGATCAGTTTTAAACAAACTCTGAACCTGGTGGAGCCCGCCACCAGCCGGCTTAAAAGGGATGCTCCGTCTTGTCCTTTTCCTTCCTTCATTCCTTCCTTGGTTCCTTCCTTCCTTTTTTCCGTCCATCCGTCCTTCCGTCCGTCTGTTAGAACCTCTCAAAATACTGGACGTTTATATATGGGTGCTAAAACGCGCTTAGCATAAGGTCGTCACACAGGTGTGGGTATCGATTATTCAGCCTTAAAAGGACAGATACCCTGGTCAGTTACACACAAGAGATTGAAAGTGCAGGTTATATGGGTGCACATGTCTTTATCAATGCTTACTTTTTGTTTCCGTATTTTGATGTTATTTCATGCATCTTTTGCTATTGCATATATTATAGGACACATTTTTAATTTTTGTAGCTTGCTGTTCTAGTCTCTTCCGTAGGTTGCGTTGTTATATTTTCCGTAATTCGAGCGAAACATGATGTGTAGTTTTCCCGTGTACCAGTGTTTTTTTTTTTAAGCGATGTTTATTTCCTCAGGGCATAAAAGGGTATGGAATGAGGGATGACGAGGATGCTTAAAGAAATGAAAAAGAGCTCGCTGATCTAATGAAACGCAGTGTCAAGCTGTGCAGCAGAGTTCGTAATGGATATCTGCACGTCTTTATATATTCATTATCCCCCCCCCCCCCCGCCGTCGTAATCCCTGAAAAGGCTCTGTCTGAGGAGAATGCATAACTAATAAATAAATAAATATCCCCGCACCAAACATATACTACCAACAAAACTTCCCCCTCCCCTTCAAGCCTTCAACCACGACGCGAGAAGTAGGCCGCCATTCTGCCTCTCCTTCGACCCTTGTTTCACTTCCCCGCCACCGATGGCACTGCGAGCAGGGAAGCGAGCAATGCGTGACGGCGATCACAATGGCTCGTTTGGGCCTCTGTGTGCGCCGACGCGCCTCGTGATTCATGCGCGTCTTGCCACCACAGTTGTTTTCCGCCCGATTAGCAGCGACCGGCAGCTCTGCGCGGCAAACGGAAAAAAACAATGCAATCGGGAGAGATAAGCGATCACCGCATGAGCGCAGTGATTCGGCCCGCGTCGACATTCTGTTTCCGTTACAATTCCCGGGGCTGTTGCCGAGTGCACAGGATGCATTCTTTTACTGTAACTAGGCGCCGGACAGATACTGTGTTTAAGAAAGAAATGGGCCATCAGTTCTAAACTAACGCTTCGGAAACGTTTCCTCGAAGCGGATTTTGTGCCCGGTTCACCGCTTTAACCTGTAATGCAATGACCACTCGTCTTCTCCTGACACTTGTAGCCTTTCCGAGAAAGAACAAGGATACGCTATGGCAACGGCTGCGTGCATCCTGCAATACAAGTAGGCACACAATAGCTGCTCACAAGCGTCACACGGTGCTTCAATGTTCAGTAAATGTGTCGTCGCACAGCACATCAGACAAGTCACGGATTAAGTGGAAAGGGGTGCAGAAGCTACCCGGCACCCAAAGCTATCCCGACCAATGCTACCCCAAAACTACGCGGATTTTCCCTTCCTCTCGCCCATATTCGGCAAAAGGGCAATCTCTAGGCTCCCAGCCTAACAGCGCTTTCATTGTAGCAGCAAACATAGCATGCCTTTAAACGCACACTTCAAAGCAAACAAAGCAAAGGCACCTCTTCAGCTGCTCATATCAACGTTCCGCATTTCCGCTTCGTCCAGTGAGAAAGAAAAGGATCCCAAGTGAGGGCCTGGTTCTGCTCCGGTCCCAGACAGCAAAGTTAATTAATTTCCCTCCACTACCACGTTCTACATTTGTGTTTTCTGAGTCGGCGTTATAACTCCCAGGACTGCTTCTGCGCGAATTTTACTTAGGCCGTAAGCACGCGCGCGCACAGCTGTCGATGCTTTGTTCATGCACACAGCTTCTGGTCCTTAAGCACGTATTTAGCAGGGATCTTTCTTGGCGGAGAATTCGACAGCAACGCAAAATATACGTTCGCCGTGATCGCTTTGTTTCCCCCGAGCAGCCAGACACTGCGCTCATTGACAGCGACTCGAGATGAAGGACGGCGGGCGGAAGCGCCCGCAATTGCGTCGTCCATGAGTTGACCCAGTAGTGTTCCTGGATAACGCGGTGCAATAGGAGGAATAGGAAAGGGGCAGGAAACCTTACTGTCTGTGTGTACGGGGGGGGCGTAGGCCGTAAGCACGCGCGCGCACAGCTGTCGATGCTTTGTTCATGCACACAGCTTCTGGTCCTTAAGCACGTATTTAGCAGGGATCTTTCTTGGCGTAGAATTCGACAGCAACGCAAAATATACGTTCGCCGTGATCGCTTTGTTTCCCCCGAGCAGCCAGACACTGCGCTCATTGACAGCGACTCGAGATGAAGGACGGCGGGCGGAAGCGCCCGCAATTGCGTCGTCCATGAGTTGACCCAGTAGTGTTCCTGGATAACGCGGTGCAATAGGAGGAATAGGAAAGGGGCAGGAAACCTTACTGTCTGTGTGTACGGGGGGGAGGCTCTGCTTTAGCAAAGGTGAACCAGAATATGGCTTTTCCGCCTTTTGGGGTGACTTCTGCGGCTCTTGTAATACCAGTGTCTGCTACATAAGACAAATGAACCGTGCTGCCTGGTAAAGCGGTTAACTATTCCAATTGCTAAAAACGTCATACCGTCCGCTTACCGTCATTCATCCCGGACCAGTCAATCTAAATCAGTATACCCCTCGCCTACGCGCTTATCGTCGCATCTTTATTCCTTTTTTTCTATATACAGCGAAAGACTGGAACTATCTGTCAGAAGAAGCTGTGCACCATTTCAGTACGAACCCGCTGCGGCGGCCCATGTAATTTTCCTTCTTGGCCTGCACACCATTTGGCGAAGCATGCAGGATGGCTGCACGACACTGCGATCAAGATGTGCAGTCTGTCCGAGATTACTTCAAAGAAAACATATTTTAAGCTGCGTGAAGTGTACAAGGAGCCATGTTTTGGAGATGAAGTTATCGAGTTGATGGGAGAGTTGTGTTCCTTTAAACAGTATTGATTTTCTCACGTGAGCGAAACGCATATCTGCTCTTGATGTTTGAGAATGTAACGCAGATCATGTTTGTGATCTCTTGTAAAGTGTCGAAACAGGCAATAAAAACAAAAGCCGCGGTGGCTCAGTGGTTAGGGCGCTCGTCTACTTATCCGGGGTGCCCGGGTTCGAACCCGACTGCAGCGGCTGCGTTTCGATGGAGGCAAAACGCAAAAGATTTAATATCTGATAGAGGTCCTATTTGGACCCAAGATATTAAGCTTATTTTTTTAAATACGGTTGAGTGCTTGATGCGCTCTGGGACGGGTCGGCCCGGTACTGCACTGCCTCCGGGATCGGCCCGGGGCATACTAGCGCTAGTCTTATCTTTTTATCTTTACTCTGCAATCTTTCACTCTCCTACTTTCGGCACGTGGCAGCGGTAGTGGCTCGGCTTAAGCCAGTGGGCAAGCCCGTGCTCTTTCCTTTTCATTCTTCCTGTCGTCACCACCAGCAGCAGCAAAAGGCGCCCGTGTGCTGTGCGATGTCAGTGCACGTCAAAGATTCCCAGGTGGTCGAAATTATTCCGGAGCCCTCCACTACGGCACCTCTTTCTTCCTTTCTTCTTTCACTCCCTCATTTATTCCTTCTCTTACGGGGCAGTTCAGGTGTCCGCCGATATGTGAGACAGATACTGCGCCATTTCCTTTCGCCAAAAACCAATTTTCAATTCCAGCACGACAAACTTCAGAAAAGCAATCCGTCATCTTTTTTCTCTGAAGCCGCCCCCCCCCCCCTCATGTAAAACCCCTATTCAGGGGTACTGGAGGTATAAATAAATATTGGACCCTTATCGAGAAGCGCGTGTTTCTGGCACACGCGATGCCAAGCAATGCCCGCCAGTACACGTCTCTCCGTGGTGCACGTGTCACGTGGTCATCTGTGCCAGGCTTCAGCGACGAGTAGCGGCGAACCCCGCTGCGTGGGCGGAAGATAGAAGCTCACGCGCACCACGGAGTGACGTGGTGTGTGTTGCTTCCCACGCAACAGGAAAGCGCGCTTTTCGAAACGGGCGCGTGAGGAGAAAATCTGTTGAGCCACAGTGCAGAAGGCAATCGCGTTTTCAAAGTTCTAAACAGTGGTATGGCTATAACTTAAGGTCAGCTACAAATTTTCGATTTCAACCAAGCTCCTATATGTGATGGTTAAAAGGTTAAGTGTTGGAACTAAATTGATCAGCTTACAAGTAAGCATACCTCACCTGTTCACCGATGACCGCCAACACTGGTATTACAATGCTGCACAGCCGCCGCGATGGATCAGTTATTATGGCACTCGGCTGCTGAACAAGAGACGCGGGCTCGATCCTGGCCACGGCGGCCAAATTTCGATGGAGGCGAAACTCTAGAGGCCCGTGTACTGCGCGATGTCAGTGCACGTTAATCTTTAACGTGCACTGACATCGCACAGTAGAGATGGTCGAAATCGTCGAAATTTTCAGATGGTCGAAATTTCCGAAGCCCTTCACTATGGCGTCCCTCATAGCCTGAGTCGCTTTGGGAAATCTTTAACGTGCACCGACATCGCACACTAGAGATGGTCGAAATCGTCGAAATTTCCAGATGGTCGAAATTTCCGGAGCCCTCCACTATGGCGTCCCTCATAACCTGAGTCGCTTTGGGAAGTTAAACCTCATAAACCATAAACAATGGCGCACAAACCAGTCCTACAGCTCAAAAAGCTTATTTCTAAAAATTCTGGTTCACCTTTGCTGAAACAGCCGGCGCACTCGTGCGTATAGCTAACACGGACATTTTGGTTCTCGAGACCTGTGGCACTGACCACATACCGACTTTCTTCTTGGTCTTCGGGGCGTCCGGCCCAGCTAAACCCATGCACGTCAACTGGATGACATCTAAAACACATATGGAAGAGACGTGCAAAGGTGCCCTCACTTTACTTTGGAGCACACCATTGCAACTGTACTGAAGGCTGCTAGAGGCTACCTGGGGGCCTATTCTCGACAATTCGCCATTTTGTTCAAATTGTAACGTAGGCGTGACGTAAACATCAAGGCGATGCCAGGACACGTAAGCACAGAAAGAGATTACGAAATGTGAAGAATCACGAAAAGAAAGGATAAACACAAACGATGTCGTCTGCTACTGTTGGCGCCAAGTGCGAAAAAGAACGACGCTCCGGGAGCGTCATTATAGGCATTCAGCTGCGAGGCCGTCTTAAATAGCACTCACTGTGCACCAGCTGTAAACAGGATCAAACGGTGCGTGCACACAGACCATAGCGGCCTCGGTGAAAACACGCACATGCAGCGACTGGCGCGCACTTTAACTGGCAGAGTAATGCTTGCCCTTGGCGACTGGACCTTTCAAAGTGCCATGGTCGAAAAGCGAAAAGAGCACATTAAGTAACGTCTCGGCCGGTGGAAACGACTTTCGCTCCATGGCCCCAGCATCGCACCGTTGTATGTAAGTGGTTCTGGTGAGAAAAATGCCGATGATTTCGACAGCTTCGTGATGCGCTAAAAAATGACGCTCATCCAACAACTAGAGGCGTTTCGCAATCAGCACTGAAATAAATGCAACTCAGTTTTTTTGTAGAGTTGCTACTGCACTGACAGGGGGGTGTGATTGAACTCGTGAACAGTGTGTTCGTTTTGGCAGAGTAGATAGGGGCCTCGCACGGCCATGCTACGAAAGAAAATAATATTTGTTAAACATCACGCAGCCTGTAATGTGCATAAGATGAAATACGTGACAAAGCATGCTCTTTAAAGTTGTAACTTGTATTTTCGGCCGGTGAGAAAACAGCCTCGTGGTCTCGCCCATGTGGTTATGCTGTAACAGTCCCGTGATCTCGCCCACGTGGTATACATGCTGTCGTCTGCTACGGAGCGCCAGTGACAAGCATGGAGCCTCCGTGTGCGAGCGTGGCCAACAGTCAGCAGCGCGTTGTTTATACACCGCGTTCCAGCGCAGTGCAACATGAGGCCATGCACTGTCTTATGGAGCAGCATGCCGGTCTGGGCCGCGGGGCCAGCGACGCGATGCCGGCAGAAACACGCCAGCGCCTGTGGGTGCAGCTCGCGGCCGAGCTGAACGGGCTGGGGCCGGCAACGCGCTCGCCGGAAGGCTGGAAGTGCTTCTGGCAGCAGCGGATGAGGCAAGCGCGAACTGCACATTCGCTAGTCGACGCCAAACACAGGTGAGCTAATCTGCTTTCGGTGCATGGCCTGGCACGTTTACACTTTCACTATCACGTGTGTGCTCTTCGGTGCCTTCGAATTTTGCCCTTTCGTCCAGTTAGAAGCGCCTGTGCAAAAGCCATTGTACTGATGTGCACTTGTGCTTACCTAGTGCAACATGTGCAGACGCGCGGAACTTTGTCACACGCTCTGGCGGCTTCTAAACAAGTTCTGCAATACATGGCTTTCAGCACGAGGCCCGTTAAGAGACACACAGTTGAAAACTGGACATATGGAGTACCTTACTCTGTGTAATCCAACAGGGCAACCTAATCACTTGGCATATTAGGCTGCAAGCTTTTTGTCCTATATTTTGTCAAGGAATAGTCGGGCCTCTTGGAATGCTTATAACTCTCCCGCCTCGCTTCCGCTTTAGGTATGAGAGCCATATCTTTTATTCAAACAAAACTACAGGCGGGGGGCTGCCGAACCCGGAGGCAGTGTTAAGCCCAACTGATGCCCGCATTCTGGGAATCGTTGGCGAAAACTGCTCCATGGGGTGCAGGTCCCCGGCCGTATTCGGCATGGCACCAGCAGGTGCAGTTTCACCGGTCAGTAACTATGAAAGAATTTTCCCAGCTTGCAATAAGATATGTCAGCACCTTTCCGCAGCAAGTGGTGGCTGCTAGCAGGCAGGAGCTGAAAAATGCAAGGCAACTCTGCAAGCGCATTACATAATGACGCAAACATGCATGCTGGCCGTGCGTAAAATGACATAGCTTTTGTTCCCATATCACAATGGTATATTCGTTACATCCTCCTGAATATATGCCACAGTAAAAGATGTCTCAAAAAGAATGAAGCTGGAATCATAAATATATAAAATCTTTTTTATTCAAAATTAAATATTGCATGGCACAGCGTCGAACGCATAACCAGAAATCAATGCTTGTGTTGCCGCTGAAGTATGACTGAACTGTGAGTATTCATCTTATGCACTGGCAGGCACCCAGCCCAGCACCACAGGCGTCACAAGTCGGGGACGATCATGACTATTGCTTAGTACAAGGTTTTTCATGTACTTCAGTAGACAACAGCTTTCTAAGCATGGTGCAGGTGACAGTTGCATGCATGGTGAGACAGCTTTTATGCATTGTTACAGGAAATGTGATCATAACTATCACACTGTCAGTTGGCTAATATATCTGCTTATTTACACTGAACAAACTTGTATTTTTCAGTAAAACACCTCTCTTTTTGCAGTCATAACATTACTTTTATGCATTTATGGCCAAATTGTGTTGTATACATGGCACCACATTTCAATGTATGCTACCTGAAATGGAAAAAGGTGTACGACCCAAAAATGCTCCTGCAGTAAAGTGAGGGATAAGACAATGCAACAGAAATGTGACGCATGTTCCAAGGCAGAGGTGTCTTGTGATTTCACCACAGGAAAACACACTGAAATTACACATATGCAGAGAACGAGGACCAGCCAAGTGCGCGAGCTGCACCGCCACCAACACAAGCTGCACCGCACCAGCAAGCTGGCCTAATCAGGCGGACGCATGCGCTTCCACCTCGCCAGCAAGACCACCCAGGCAGTGTCCAACAAAGGCACAACGCGATCGCCGCCCTAATATAACAAGGGCGCCTGGCCACAACACAGGACCAGCAGCTCCGGCAGATGACGACAGACCTGGCACTCATTAGGGCCAATCTGGCAGGGGTAGAGTATTAAAGACTGTTTGTTCAGTGTTTCCCTCAGGACGGTGTTAAAGAACGCTTGTTGTCTTTTCAAAAAAAGATTGAAAGCCTGCAGGTACGCCAGGTCAACGCCGTCGAGCAGCTGGTGCAGGCCCTGCGAAACATTAACAACACACTGCAGGGCCGCAACCAGGCGCCCTGTGAGAATGGTGGCGATCCATGAGGTGAGTTCAGAGGAACAGAACAGAGCACGACCTTGGCAGTCAGAGCAGTGTAGTGAGAAAATCTATGATAGGCCGTGCAGGCTACTGTATGGAGAGGAATTTTTGGCTGCTCAGCTCTAGGACGCAAGTTAAATACCGGTCACAGCGGCCGCGTTTAGATGGAGGCAAAATTCCGAAGATACCCATGCGCTGTGCAATGTCAGTGCATGATCAGGAGCCCTAGGCGGTCAAAATTAATACAGAGACCTCTGCTACTGGGCCTCCTTCTCTTTTCCTGCTTTCATTTCCTTCTCCATCCCTTCGCCCACAGCACTGTCGAGGTGACCTCCCAGAAGTGGAATAGTTACTGTGTCTTTCCTCTCTATAAAAAAAACAAATTTCATAGCTACAAGTGTTGCAAACATAATTCATGTGATATAGGACAGGAGACAGTGCCCGAAGGATAACAATAAATGGTCTGAAGCGGAAAAAGAAAAGGAGGGAGCAGTGGCACATTAAGATCCTATATCAACCGTTGCAGTGCTCTGACATTTTGATAACATGCCGAGCATGCATGCTGATAAAGCCAGTCAGGTGACAACTCAATCTACAGTACAATGTGTAGCAGAGGTGTTGGCAATGTAGAAATGTGCCCTTAGCTTATAACCACGAACTTACGGTGACACTACTGTGCCATAGAGAGGTGGTACATGTCACCGACAGAAATAAAAAAATTTCACGTTAGCATACAAGTAAAATGTAGGCAACGCCTCAATACAGCAAGTGAGGTTTGTATAAGTGCAGCCAAAGCACTTCAATCGCTCAAAAGTGGCAATGAGAGTGTGTGGAAGCAGCGCAAAGGTGGCAAATGCAACATGGAATATGAGGGCCACTATGACTGCTTTTCATGACATTGTGTTCATCGTGTGTTCATCAAAATCACATATGCCCTTAACATCATTTCCTTCAACGAACAACTAATTATGCATGCAAGTCTTTCCGAGGCCATACTGCTCATGTAATGCCATTCGACTGTGGAGCACAGGCTGGCAACTCTTTAGAACTCTTTACATCTCTGATATAACGTGTCTTGCCCGTGACAGTGATGCGGAAACGGAATGAGATGTAAGGCTGCTCATTAAGGGTGTATAAAAACTACGATTCTCATCCGAAGCTCATCAGTCAAAGTTCCCAGCATCAAGGCTTGGGGAGTGAAACAAGTTGCAGCATGGCATAGTCGACATCTGTTGCTAGACTGTGCTGGCTTGGCGTGCAGCCAAGAAACTGGCACAGCCAGCTATTGTCATTACAATAAGGACAACATGTTCACAATACCAGGCAAAAAAGTTACAGAGCACCGTTACTAAGCGCAGCAAAATAAAGCAGTGTGCTATGCTGGTGGCTATAGCGCTTCACATGTTGCAGCTAGAAAGAGAGGTGAGTGACAGCCTTATCAGGGTGACAACAAAGCTTTGTGCGCAAAACACTAAAAAGCGACAAGGACTTGGCTTCAAGACAAACGACTTGTTGGCAAATTATTGCATTCCCCACTGGGTACAAGCTCACTTGTCATAGAAAGCAATGCGTCATAGCTAACGGTGCACCCCCTAGTTTGTCGATGCTACATTGGGTGTGTTACAAGGATTGTTTTAGGAGCGCTGCATTAATTAAACTTTGTTAACAACGTTACCGAAGGGACCGAGTCTAATATATGCCATTATGCCGACGTCCGTGTTACTCAAAGATGTATGCGCAGTTCAGGTGATGTTGACATTTCGCAAAATGATTTCAATTCTATGCCATCACACTTCGATAAACGGGAATTACGCCTGAATACAAATAAGTACTTTTATATGCGCTTCACATGAAAGAGACATTTTCTGCTGCAGTACTACATTACTGCCATTTGCCTTCGCTGTGATGATTATTTTAAGTAATTAGGCTTATATTTCTCATCCTGCCTGTCCAATTAACCCTGTCTTTTGCCGGATACGGTGCCGCAGCTGGCAAAAGACAGGGCTAATAGGAGAGACACGAGAGAGGCCTCTTCCCTGCATGGAACAAATATATAGACCACTCAACTAACATGCTATATTAACTCCTTCAAATGCAGCTTAACAACTGCTTCCCGAACCCTCAAAGAGGCGTTTTACCTTACAAATGTAAGCCTCATTTTAGAATATACACGTCCAAACAGAGACGCACATATGCACAACCGAAATAAGAAGCTATAACGCAAGCAGAACTGCAGTGCGCGTTTTGCCACTGTCTACTATAATTTCAGCTTAAACATAACTATTAAAAGTAAGCCTGGATGGCACACCCTTAGGTAATGTGGCTGTAGCTATATGAAGTAAGTAGCTATATGCATGAATAGATCAATGATTGAATGAATGAAGGCTGCAAGAAACGCTACAGATCAATGTTATACTAAGTTCGTGACTAGATAAAAGCACAACGAACATTTCTTTTCCTTTCTTGCGCAAACACTTCTCTACCGGATGAAATTGCACTCTCAGGGGTTACCGTTGGCACCTTGCATCTTGTGTACTGTGTGCACCTTGTGAACTGCAGCGATGCTGATAGCCAGAGAGGTAACATAATGCTCAAGTGGTTGCCAGTGAACGGTAGCCAAAACACAACACACACGACACAGGCTCCATACTGGGGCACTGAGGACAGGGAAAAAGTTATGTTCTTTTGCAGACGGATGGTGAATTCACAGACTGTTCTCTTGGCATGCTGCATACATACTGACACTACACGGCACAGCATACACACAAGTCCTGAAGATAGCATTAACATACAGCCCACATTTCACAGAGTGTAAAATAGGCGTGATGCAAAGGCACACACATGGCCACAGTTTGCTCCAATGGCGTACGACACCCACCTCATTTAACACTGCAATGCTGGCAAGTGCAAGGGCGGCGACGACCACTGCCACAATGTCGACTATGACAGGACATTGTGAAGTGCTGCACATGCCACTGTAAAGAACACTGTGCACAGTAGCAGCTATTCACGACACTGCACCACTATACATAACTTCACACTTGAAGCACACAGCTTGAAGCAGCACACCATAGACTGCGTTTGTACAGCACCACTGAAGCTGCATTCCTTGCGGGGCACATCCTCTTGATGAAGACAATGCAATAAGAAGTAAGCAGAATATTCATGTCTCAGAGAAGAAATACTGCGAAGACAACATTCTGTACTCACAGACACAACGAAGCATGTTGAAACAGAGCACATGCAGCGGCACGAATGTATTAAATAAATAGCTGTAACTGAGTTTTCACTTTAAACAAAAATTTAAAAATAAACAGTGCAGCATACTTGTTGCCGTATGAAACAAAGTATGCAATAATGCCAATCCTTGCTTGCAGGGTGACTGGTGCAGGCGAGATGGCTGGTGCTGCGGAGGCGGCTGCTGGCTGGATATGCAACGTGTCTACAACGAGGCTGGCGCAGAAATGTCTGCAGCAGCTGGTCACGCTTATGTCTACCTGCCTGGTATAGAGCAGAAAAGGCACCGTTGTCATCACAGGTGTCTTTGTCACCATCAGGGTCATCGTTGTCAGGGGGGGTCAAGTTGAGGCAGTCGTGAATATATGCACACATTGTGTAACACTGCACAAGCTGCAACAATCTTCGCTGCGACCTCCGGTTCGTAGTGCAGTGCGCGGTACCGTTGTAGGCACCTGAACCGGCTCTTCAGGACATCAATCGTGCGCTCGACAACAGACCTCAGTTATGAATGTGCACTGTTGAACCTGGCAGCAGGACTGCCAGGAACGTGACATCCTGGAATAGGCGTGACCAACCATGGCTGCAGCGGGTAGGCGCCATCAACTGCAGAACAATGAAGACTGACATTTTTCAAAATGCTTGTGCTAATAGCTCTACATCTGCAATTTGGGTGCATGAATTTTTCAGTTCATTATTGATTTCATCATTTATTACTTTTCTCCCCTCATTTCAAAGGCCTCTATTTATGATACAATAATTATTGCAATCATTGTTATCAGCCATGATACAGGCAATATGCCAGCCTGTAAGTTTGCTGTATACAAATGGTGACATGTACCTGTAGACATATCGGCCTTCAAGGAGAGCATCAGCTATATCTGACCTCACATTTATATCTGACCTCACATTTTCAGAGCTACAGCATAAAAAAATATTCCTTATTTTTCCACCCTCTCGGTTTACAAGTAAACGCAAATCTGCATGTTGTGATAATTATGTCGTGACATAGCTGTGATACTACTGCATATTGCATTGCTCACCATTGAAGGAACATGAACAAATATCTTATTTTTTACTCACTCGATGTGCAGGAATAAGATCTGCATCCTGTGGTGTTTATGTTATTGTGTTATGTTATTTATGTTATTGTGCATCTATGTTATAAAGACCTTGAAGGAAAGCCTCAACTCTTCCTGACCTCCGATTTCCTTAGCGATAGTAGTTTCACTAATGCAACACCTTCGTTGACACCGCTGCTGACATGTGGAAACCCTGGATTTGAGGGCTCCGTAATAATTTCGACCACCTGGGGATCTTTAGCGTGCACTGACATCGCACAGCACACGGGCGCCTTAGCGTTTTTCCGACCGCGGCGGCTGCGTTTTTATGGAGGAGCTCTCCACTACAGCACCTCTTTCTTCCTTTCTTCTTTCACTCCCTCCTTTATCTCTTCCCTTACGGCGTGGTTCAGGTGTCCAACGATATAAGAGACAGATACCGCGCCATTTTCTTTCCTCAAAAACCAATTTAAAAAAATTATTTGAAAGCAAATTTCCTCAACAATGTGTTCACCGTACATTTGCTCAACCAGCTACATTCAACTGATGTCTGAGAACTCCTGACTGGATTTAGATTTGTTCAGTGCAACTATTTCGCCCTTGTGCCAGAATTCACATACCTAGTAGATATTCCTGAGATTGGAGAAAATTGTAATTGCACAGTGCATGATACACCGGTGATGCCCGCCACACGAAGGAATCATGCACAGACCCTGGGAATGTAGCGTCAAGAGCCCTGATGTGAATATGGGCATCGCACACCTGTGAAGAAACATGACCAAATATTTATTTTTTTACCCGCCCAATTTACAAGTGTGAACAATTCTTCGTACTGTGATATTCATGATGTGGCGTAGGTGTAAATTGTGTGTTGCAATTAAAACACTTCAGCCGCCGTCTGTGTCGTTGTTAGCAGTTGTTTTTTTACCTTATGCCATAGTTTTTTTACCTTATGCCATGTAGATATGCAAACAAAAGTAGCACCGAGATGCAGTCGTCGCCATGGGCGCATTCCTGGGGGAGTTACGTACCCGTGCGGTTAATTCTGAACCCTGTACAATTGTCTGGCAGCATTCATATAGCGAATACATGGACTGTTTTTAAACTAGCAGCAGATATCGTAATCAGCAGCCACGGGACCCTGAGCAGCCTGGCAGCGCGGCTGCGCGGGCGCCGCGAAGTGAAGACAGAGACGAGTATTGGTCGGTAGGAAAAGCGAGGCATCGTGTCGCTGTAATGTGACCAGGGTCAGCTACGGGCCACCGACACAGACATCCGCCGAGCATCGGCATCGGCGTGGCAAAGCGAAATAAAACGCTGAAATCCCGTTGGCATACCCGGCATGGCGATTGAGATCGGCTGAAGTGAGCCTCTTGGTTTCAGGAGTCAGTGTCGTTCCTCGCTCGCTTGGCTTTTCTCAGCATATCGCAGTGCCGACCAAGTTTGTCCGCACATGGTTTCGAAAGGCGCTGCCATGCACAGCATGTGTACGAGAGCAGAGCAGACGACGCAGCAGGGTTGCTGCTCTTCCCTGATTGTGATGTCGCGCCACACCACGGCGCTCAGAACCCGAAACCGATATTTCTCAGTATAAATAATGCAATGAAAATTATTTACTGCACTTATATGAATTGCGCACCGTGTATCACCCGTCCTGGGGCAATACGCAACGTTTGAAACAAAGAACGCGCTAACCAAAAATTTGGTGTCGCCACCCCTTTAACTATGGACTCTAGATCAGAAAGACACGCTTCGATTTGAACGAACTACTGAGGAAACCTGAGATATGATTTGATAAGGTAAAGAAAATGTCCTCGGATTTCATAAATTTCCAGTTTCTTCAGCAAAGTGTAGTGATGACTACAATCGAATGCTTTAGAAAAGTCGACATAAATTCCTAGTATAAAGCTCTTTTTTCAAATTCGGACAAAATAAATTCTTTCTGTTCCAGCAAAGCGTGTTCTGTCGATTTTTTCTTCCTAAATTCTTATTGAGCCTCTGAAATAAGTTTGTGTATATCCAAGAACAAGCAAAGCTGATAATGGATCAACTTCTCCAAGCCTTTCGAAAATATGAGCGAGACAGAGATGGGTCGGTAATTATTCACATCATAAGGATCACCCTTTTTGAAGAGCATAGACACTTTAGCGATTTGCATTCGTTTTTTAAAGCATGCACTCGTTAGGCAAATGTTAAAAATATGGGTTAAATATGGACATAAGGCCTACAACGCATATTTCACCGCACGTGTCTGAACTCCTTCAGCGTCGCAATTTGAACTATTGTTTAAAGAAGAAAAACTGCTGTAACTTGATCCTCTGTTACAGGGCTTAGAAAAGCAGATGAATTATTTCTAACAGGCATAAAATTGTAAAAATCTTCAAGTATAACTTAATCAGAATAATAAAGTAAATACTCAATAAAGCAATCTGCAAGGGCGCGGCTAGACACTTCACAGTAATTTATTGACAACTTCTCGATTCTAGGTGAAGGTTTCGTGCGTTTAAAAACTGTGTGCAACTTTTTCCATACGAGGCCACTTTTCTTTAGGCAACTCTGGAATTCACAGTAAATGTACCTAGACCTGCTCATTTTAACCTCCTTGTTTAATTTATTCCAAACGCCTTAAATTGATTTAAGGTATCAGGATCTTTTATTTCAATAAACTTATGGAAAAGCATATTTTTTATCTTTGATTTTTCGGCGCAGTTCTGGAGTTATCGAAGACTTGCGAATTTTTCTACCTAGCTTAAAAGTTTTTATTTGAAAATGTCGCTTGTGAACCTGCAGGAACTGGTTCATAAACTTCTCGTAGTCTTCATCGGCATTTTTTATCTCCATTACCCATGTAAAATCTGACTTCAGTAGTTCAGTCCTGAAGCTGTCTAAATTTGACATAGTAATAGACTGAAAAAAAAAAACAAGGGTGGTCGGCTTTTGCATCCTTCTAAATTTTGCTTCTTTACCATAACAAATACCGGAAAATGATCGCTAAAACCACATGATATAGCTCCCGCTGTGATGTATGTATTATCAAAATTTGTCACAAAAAGGTCTAGCAGTGTTTTATTGTCTTTCGTAATTCGTGTCGGTAACGTGATTGCATTATCGCAACCGTTTGATGTAATAAACATTTTCATGTTTCTTTGTTCGTTAGTGTTTGCTAACGTATCTATATTAAAGTCACCGGCTGACGTCACAGGGTAACTGTTTGCGGAAACAAATTCGAGACACTGCCCGTAAAATCAGAAACAATTTGACACATTTCCATCTGGGGGACGGTAACAAACAGAAAACATGCTGATTTGCCCGAACTGATAATATTTCAAAATCATCAAATAGCACACAAAAAGAAGGAAACAGTTCACAGTTTACATTCGGCTTCATCAATAACGTGGCTCCACCACCACGACAATTTTTTTCGATTTAAGCAGAAGGATTGATAACATGCAAACCGAAAGTTATCCTGATCGTCTTTGCACCAAGTTTCAGTTAACATGACAGCGTCGAACAAAAAAGAAAAACTAGAGATAAAAAATCCATTTCTGCCTCCTTGTTGCAAAGTGAGCGAACGTTTAAATGAAGGCATTTTAGTGAATTTTGGTGCTGGTTCATTGCAACTGCGTTTACATCCTTTGGAACAAGGTAATTATCATTAGCCATTTCAAACTCCGTCAGCCCATTGTAAACCCATTTGTTGGACACAATAGAACATGCTATAACAGAAGGTCACGTATATTGCGCACTACGATTGCCGACTGGCCATCTGTTTTGCGCATGAAGACCTTTCCATTCCTGTGCCAGATATACCAATATGAATTTTGTTTTGCCCAGTCCTTCGTCAGTCGCAGCAGATGTCGTTTATGGCCAGTCATATTTTCCATAATGGCAATGTTGCTCTTTTCGTCCCTCAGTTTATTCCTTTTTTCGAGCCATTCATCTCTGACAGCTTGCCTGGTGTATCTAACTAATATTCCTGGGATTTTATCGGGCTTTGCAGGTAGCCGGTGAGTTGCATCGACGTCTGCGCTCGAAAGCCTTGAAACTCCAATCGTATCGGCCACAGCGTTTACTTTATCGAGCAGATTTTCAGGTGCAGCGGACTAAATTCCATGGAATTCAAGGTTCAGCGTTCTGCTCCTCCATTCAAGATCATTGACTTCATTTCGCAACGTTTCATTTCATTCTTTTTTTTGTACTGTACTCTCCAAAATTTCCAATCTCTTTCGAATATCCTCTTGTGTCTTTTTCCTGGGTAGTTATCCTTTCTAGCACTTCGTCATACTTTTCTGACATTAGCATTTATGCTTCAGTGTTTAATTATGTCGGTTTTGTATTTTTATTCCAAGGATCTAATACTTTTATCCGTTTTTGTTTGTAGTTTCTTGAATTTCTGGCTTATTTATTTCTTTCTTTTGATTACTTGCCTGTACCGCCCCCCCCCCCCTCCCGTGTAATACCCTCAAACTGAGGTCCTTTAGCGGTATTTTGTATAAATAAATTAGCTCTACAGCTGTTTCAATGCTAGCTACAGTTTCTTTAAGCGGCATCAGCTCGTCTAATTTTCAATTTATAGTAACAAGTAGGGCGTTAATGTCGGCTATCTCGTCACCAGCCTGCTTTTCACCTTGATTGTCTCCTTTTTTGCATGTGGGACATGCCCATTTCTGCTTGGCTGACTCCGATTTACTTTTGTACTGCTTTACGGTCAGCCCAGCACAGGTTCCAATATGGTACAATTGGTTACATGCAATATATGTGACAGAAATTTCATCGCGCATAAACTTGTTATTGCATGAGGAACAAAAGTCTGTCGACATCGTGCGTTACAGAAAGCAGTTTCGAGCAAAACAAACAAAAAACGATAGCAGGATACTAGGGCGGCGGCAGTGGCAGCAAGCAGCACGTTCTCATAACAGCAATCACAAGTAACGACACCAACCAGCGAAAAAGTAGAGCAGCGTTCAAGCGGGGGTCTTTCGTGCTGCTGCCGCCGAGTCCGTCAGTAAAGCTCTTTCACGGGGATCCGAACAAGGTGTACGGCAATGGCAGCGGCACTGCAGCGCCTCGGCACAAAGAACCTCAGGCGCGCCGCAGCCAAAGCCCAAGGTGCTTCGCGTCTTTCCCCTCCTCAAGGTTGTTTGTTCCTTCCTTCCTTCTTCACGCCACTTTAAACAAAAAGAAGAACCTCCGGTGAGCCGAGAGAGAAAAAAAGGAAGATACGTCCTCCTCACGAAGCTGGTGTGCCCTCCCTTAAAGATGCATCCCTTGCGTGCCCAGTCGTGGCGAATAGGCAAGGCAAATGAGCATGAAGACGCCTAATAAGCGCAGCTATGCAAAAAAGAAGTAGCTTATCGATTTAAAGCAGAAAAAAACGCGAAGCAATTTTATGCACGAACAAGCTAATAAGGCTAACTCCACCACGCTCTAGAGGAAATAATAGGTTGTCACGACGCATGGGCTCCCATCGAGAGCGCCAGACGACGGTCTCGAATATTCTGTGCATTACCTCCAACGTCTTAATCGCAAAATAGAGAACCTCCAGGACACCGGCAAGTTTTGCAAGTAAAAAAATGCTGCAGACTTGAGCCCGAGCACTGACTGACAGTTCCCTACCCATCCAATTATGGGTTCGTTGCCTCGCAGTGATTTGTGAATCCCAGTAGGCTCCACTGTTGCGATCCTAGTGCAGACGAACGCATAGGTACCGAAGAACACCACAGTCCCAGCTTACGTCAGCAAAATGACTTGGCCTCACACCCTATTGATCCAAGCAAAATCCTTTGGATTTATCTACTCGTAAATGAAGAGCCGCCTCTGGTACCTCACAAAATTGTTCAGTCAAATGTAAAGCCTCAAGTACACTCTTTACATCAGAGCAAAAAGAAGGTGACGTCATCGGCATAGGCTGAAGTTTCGCGATGATCCAGAGAGAAACCAGGGATGGCTACGCTGTAAATAATACTTAGGCGAAGGGGATCAAGACATAGCAGAAACAACAAAGGCGATAATGTACAACCTTGACGAACAGATAATTTCAGTTGTATAGAGCCCTTCGTTAACAATAAGCCTTGTACAGGATTCCTTATAGCACAGCCTTATGCCCCCGATCAGAACGTCGCCAATGATTGCATGCTCCAAGACCGCAAACACAATACAAAATTTATCAAGCACCTTCGCCATGTAAATTTGATTAAGTGCTACCTGGCCAGTCTCATCTAATGGTGTCTCTAATACCGGACGAGCAATATGGGTAAGGGTTTAGATTCTGCAGCCTTTGATACCGTAAACTTAATGCGAGCTTACCCATGAAAACTAGCTGCAGGTGGGCGTAAGAACCTTAGTAAGAAATTTCTGATCTACATTCCAGGGGGGAATAGGACGATATCATTCAACAGTTTTCATTCAGTTAGCATATGGGTTTTTGTAATTAATATAGCATGCCCGGAGAACAAAATGGAAGGCGAAAACAAGCATTATGAGATGCTTGGAAAACTTCCATCAAGACAGGTACAATGCAAGGCAAAATATTTTTCTGATAAAAATCTCTAGTTATACCATCCGGCCCAGGAGATCTTTGAACTTTCAAGTCAGAAATGCCATATTTAAATTCGTCCAGTGTGATCGGTGCTTCTACTGCAGCACGCTGCTCATCACCAAATCGAGGAAAGGGCTTGAGCAAACAACTATAATTTGATCCCCCGTTTTGGCCCTCACAACTGCCAAGGAGCTTCCGATAGTGGTCTAGAAAGCATCAAGAATACCAGGTGCATAGCTGTATGTGCATCCGCCATATTGAATTTCCTATATTTTCTTCGAGAGAGCAGTCTGCCTTTCGTCACTCAGGGCCCGACGAGATGGTTGCTCATCTAGAACCCTACGGGATCTATAGACCTTATCAAGGCCCCCTACATCTTTCGGTTGCAAACTGCTGAAGCTCTAATTTTGTGGTACTGATTTCGTAGCTAAACTAAGGTACTCCCAAGCTCACGAAGGTGATGTGTCTTCAAGAATGCGATTCTTGCTGAGGCCTCAACAGCAAAAGTTTTTGTGTCATGTTTAAATAAGCGCCGTTTTTTAAAGAACTGAGAGATCACCGCGTGACCATGTACTTGTCAGTCGAGCAAATATATACAGCACGTTGAAAGATTTTATCTGACAGCAGACAGTTATTGATCTCCCACAGCCACCATCGATGGTGGGGTATGCACCGGCTGTGCCTCCCTATCTGAAGAGACACCATGCAATGATCACTGAAGAATATGGGCCGCAGCCAGTAACCAAAAACGCTGGTTAACGTGTCTGACGAAACGTAAAATATATCAAGCCGAGCATTAGAGAAACAATTAAAGCCGTTAAAATGGGCACTATCGCTCTTTTCTTGAACAACATCCACAAGGCTGTGTTCACTAGTCAAATCGGCCAGTAAAGCCTCACTAGCGTGGTGACGCTTACATAACACTGCTAAGTCCTCATTCCTACGAAGATATTTAAAATCTCCCAACGGTATAGTTCGTGATCCGTGCACAAATGGTCAACTAATTACATATAATAAAAGAATTCTATCTCACTGCTTTAGGGGAGCATAAACACAAATGATTCACCGCTGTAAACATGAAACTGTGATGTCACAGCATCTAGGCCGCCCTGTGCTCTACGGCATGGCAGTCATGTTCAGTGTGTTGCGCAGGAATAGCATACACCCTTGGGATAAGCCTCTGTTTTCTGACACAGCTGCATCATCATGCGTCCAGTGAGCCCAGATGCAACACGTCAGCATAGCTCATAACACAGCTCTCTGCTGTATGCCCAAACGATCGGCACTGGGTGCACCAAGGCGCACGACACTGGCGCCTTGCGTCTCCAAACCGGCTACCCTGCAGACACAGCAGAGGCCTTCCTGGGATCAACAATAAAGCGCGTACTGCACAGGCCTTAAGCGTGTGAAGAGTTGTGCTTTTTTGAGCGTGAGCAAGATTCCGCGGTTAGCTGTTTCCATATGCTCCATTTCATGGCAAAGCCCCTCCATCCTCCGGTGCTCCAAGTAGTGCGGATGCCAAAGCGGCTTAGCGTTGACGTTTTTGGTGCACGGGTCAAACACCATACGCTTAGGTCCTTCCACAAGACACTGCTTTATCAATAAGCTTCTCTATCACAGGCAACCATACCAACGTGGCGCATTTGGTAGTGCCGAATGCACAGAATTCCACAGAGGTCCAAAGTCTGTGCGAGTGCGTCTAGGAAGTCATGAACGCGGTGTAGGTGACCCTTAAGGTCAGCAAGCAGTAAAAGTGTATTGAGAATGATATTACTTGTAGGAAGTCAAGAGAGTACATCTTCGTATCAGTCTTTAGCAATTCCAATCGCCAGAAAAGCTCGGCCAACTGCCGATGCTCTGCTTCAAGCAAGAAGGATTTAGAGGCACAGCTTTCGAAGCAGCCTTTCCGCGTGTTAAGCTGCCAGGCTCTCGCGCTGTGCTTTGGAAATTCTCGTCTCCATCAATTTTCATCCGTGTGCGATGCAGTCCGAACGCGACAGCATGCGGCCATTTGCACCTGCCAGCCCAGGTTCGAAAGCGTGCCCTGTTTGAATGCTTGATGGCACTTGATCAAACGCTGCATTCAACTTGAGATCTCATTTGAACAAGCATTACACTATCCCAAATGGTCCCAAATGATTTTTGACAATTGTAAAACATGACAAACAGCCTTCGCACCGTGTGTGAAACTACCAGCCTCTCGCGTTGCGGCACGGCTCTAGACAGCGCCGCTGCGCTCAGGGTGAGCCGCAAATCCCTGGCTCAAGTGCTTGTTTGCGTGAGATCACTGAGATTAGCGCCGCGAGACAATGAGCTCAAGAAACCAGAGATGATTTGCTCACGCCGAGCCCCCCGCGTTAATCTCATTGGTCACTAGTGATTTTTTATTTATTTACAATAGTGCTATCTAAAAAATAGCGGCTGTGACAGGGTGAGCTTATATCAATAAACATCAACATAAGGGCAAAACAGTTTGCAAAGAAAGAAAAGTTTGACAGGATACTATATATGAAATATTGAACATGTGATTGGAAGTACACTGTGTCCAAAAACATTCAGCGACAAGGAACAAACCTCGCATACTAAACTCAACAGATAAAATTTATCTACATCATCCACTTGCACCCACATAACGTCAAGGTCGTTTCACTCGCCTACTGAGGGAGGAATAACTGCGCATTTTAAGAACACTGTTCCTTGTTTGAATAAGAAGCAAAGTAAAAGGATTCCTGCGTCTTGTAGCGCAACCAGGAGAAAATGTGGTGTATTCATGAGTGTTTTTTTTTTAATTTACCTGTCACAGCTTTAAACAGGAAACGGAGGCGCGCAATCTTACCTGTCTGGCAATGCCCTCAAACCTGCTGTATTAATAATTTCAGCAACAGACTTATCGCCATACTGGTTAAGGATAACTCTCAACGCATTCTTTTGCACTCTTACTACTATATTTATCCGAACAGGAGCAAATTGATCCTGTATTATATTCCTTTAAATTGGTGTTTTGGGAAAGGAAATGGCGCAGTAGCTGTCACATTTCCGTGGACACCTGAACCCCGCCGTAAGGGAAGGGATAAAGAAGGGCGAGAAAGAAGATATTCAGTATGGGCTCCGTGCGCTGGTATGGTGGCGCCAGCAGCGACCACGTCGCCAGCGCCGCCTCGTGGCACTCGCCGCGTTAGCCGGACGCTCAGTCACGGCCGGTCTCTCGAAGGGAGAGCGCGCGCGCCCCCTCGAGACTGGCCGTGGTGGCCCTGTGCCGCATAGCAGACGCGCACTCACGCGATGCCATTCTAAGTCAACGCCTTCTTCTCTGCGGATTTCAACGCATTGAAAGCCTTGACGCCACCGCTGCTGCATTTCGTTTCAATTGCTTTCAGGTTGGGCTGATCACCGATTCCGAGCAACCATGATTGCGTTGCAGTCCCGACGGCACTGCAATATCTGGCAGCGCAGTTGAACTTATTGAGATTAATAAGTACCTTTACAGTTTGAGAAAAAAAGGCTCTGACCCAAATTATGATGTCAGCTATGTAATTTACATCCAATGTGGCATCGACTATGTGAATGGTCGGCTAGAAATGCGAAAAACGCAAACTTACTACACATATATATCAGATGATAGTGCTCTACATCCTGCAGGATCGACACTTCTTTACTTTGTGTATAACTCTCAGAGAAGCATAGCTCTAAGCATACAAAAAGACGATGGGTTTCTTGCTAGGTATCTTCCACAGGACTTTCATTTCAGGAATTTCATGAAGACACCAATTACATGAATTATTTTGGGCGTATTTCTCTTTTGGTAAATACTGAACTATAGAAAGGCCGCCGCGGTGGCTCAGTGGTTATGGTGCTAAGCTGCTGACCCAAATGACTCGTGTTCGATCCTGGTTGTGGCGGTCGCATTTCGGTGAAGGCAAAATTCTAGAGGACCGCGTACTGCGCGATGTCAGTGCACGTTAAAGAACTCAAAGTGGTTGCAATTATCTGGAACCTCCTACTATGGCGCCCCTTATAGTCTTCGTTGCACTGGGACGGTAAACCTAGGTAAAATCAAAAGATTAATTCCCGAAATTAAGGGTTTAGTGATGTGAAATCTAAGAAATATATATAGAGAGAAATTTGAACCACTCTCTATTTTTCTTTTTATTCGTCTAGAACAGGATTTGAGATCTCATAAATGCAACAAATAAAGACAAAATTTTAAACCACTGAAGGAAATAAAATGATGCAAATGAATACACAAAAGCTTAGGTGAAAGAATGTGAAATACGACATAAGCACTCTCAGAAGTACGACGTCGCTCCCACTGCATACACACACGCACGAAAAAAAACTAGAAACAAAATTGACACGCTGAACCACAGATGAGCATGGCAAACGAAGGCTTAAACTTCAGATGCTAGCTCCAAGAACTTCCCCGTAGACCATTTCCTGTGACTGACTGAACGCATTCCTTCGCTCTACATAAAGACATAAAGCAGCTCCTACCAATGATGTCACGTTCGAAACACCCCAGTTAATGTAAACCTTTCCCAGTACACTCTCATGAATTTAATTCCACAGTGCACTCATTTCCAGCATACCCTCTGTGCATGAGCGAGCATGCACGATGTCCAAGAAAAGCGTTTAAATATATTCGGTACCTTGACTGCAGTGTTTTTATAGCTGTTATGACATTGAGTAAACACAGCAGTAGGTAGAGCACCCACACTTATCCAAGTTTGTTTTCGCCTTCGGACGGAACACCTCACCGCTCGCCTCGCTCACTGCAAGCTGAACCAGAGAGCTGCGTTGGCTGCGTCCGCCTTTTGCCACCGCTGTTAACCAGGTGGCGCCACTCGCGCACGCCAAACTGCAGCGCACGGAGCCCTTACTGAATATCTTTAGGTTAAGTTAGGTTAGGCTAGGCAAGGTTAGGTTAGGTTAGACGAAACGAGAGACTTGTACGTTAGAAGCTCAACACCATTTGACAAATTACAAAGAGATCGCTTCAAATCATTTAGTTTTGATGTGGCGTTATTAGTTATGTGAGCAATATGACAATCCGAACACAGATCACAACCAATGTGAGGACCAATATACTTGCATTCAGAATCTAGGGAAGCTGGTTTCCATCAGCTGAGCAGTCAAAAATCAGTGGACGCTACTTATTTATGATGGTCAAATTTACAACACATTTAGCATAATTCGCCAGCGTCCGCCACGTATTACAACACTTCAATAGCCGATTGAGATCATCATTTAGCTTAACTTGATCATGTGGATTTATACCAGAATAGAGTACACAGCCGTCAGATTACAACCGGAGTTTTGTGCTACAACAATCGACAATATAGTTTGAATATAGTTTATATGAAACAAAAAATTAAGGGTCCCAGTACGGAACCATGACGGCAAGCGTTCAGAGGGAGGCTCCCTAAAAACAAAGTATTACGCTACAGCGTGAGACTCCCGTTTAGCGGAGAAACCGCGAAGTTGTTGGCGCTGTCATGTCGAGAAAATCCTGCGTATTATAGAGGTTCGCGACCTGACACAAACTGTGGAATGAAAATTATTTAAATTCAAATGAAAATTATTTAAATTCAAGTTAAATTGTAAAAATGAGGTCGCAGCATGACTCAAACATCATTATGGGATGCAAGGATGTAAAGCAAATAAATTACGCTGAAAATAAAATGGATACAATCAGCTGGGAATCGAACCCATGACCTGTGTGTTGCGGGTCAGACACGCTAGCCCTAATCATTGAGGTATGCTCGCTTGACTCGGTTGAAGGGAGACCTTGTGTGTCGTATCATATATCACGTGGTCTAGTATGCCTCCTGGTGTATACTAGTGATTGTGTGTAATGGAAAGAATTACTAATTAAGAAAGAAAGTAGGAAACACCCATTAACGCTGTCGCATCATACCGTCATAGCTTAAGTGTCCCCCTAATAGTGACACGAGGATTGGAAGTAGAAGAAGAAAGATATCGCAGCCTCTAGAAGTAGACGACGCTGAAGTGGAGGTCCGTTTCTCTCGTGCCCTCGCTTTTCTCATTTGAGGAAGAGTATTTTGCAGATTCCATTTCATCAACTGGGCTTGCCTGTGTCTTCCATGGTTGTTCTTTCCATTGGCGCTTCTTTGCTTGGACGAAGCGACAGGAGTGTGCGCTCTGCTGTGCAAAATTTTCTTCAAGAAACGCAGCGACTCCCATTCTAATTTCTTTTTCCCGCCCTCAGTCAGTACGACATTGCAACATTACTGGCATTGTGCACTATTATGCACATTAAGCAATTGTCCCGTCTTTGATCTCCAAGTTAACTGGACCCCTTTCCTTCCCTCTTCCAATCTCTCAGACTACATACTATTACCACTCCTTTTCCCGTCAAAAATTTCCTGTATCCAGTAATTAACCGCCTGTGTCTTGGCCACTCCCCCGTAGTGGGTATGTGCCAGCAACGTCTGAGGCCTTCCTCCCTACCCTCGTTCAGCCGCTGCAGTTCTTTTCAGTGTAACAACTGTTACACATCTGGTGGAGCAGTGCTGGGTACGCTTCCCGACCTGCGTACGCCTACGTGATAAAGACGGCACTCACACCGGTCCATCAGCGCCCAAGCCGCCGCCTCCGCGGTGAGACACCTGAGTTCGGGCCTCTTGACAACCCGACGAGGAAGACGCAGCCTCGACCGACGGTCCCACCGGAAATGGCCACAGACAGTAGGTTCCCGGCGCCCATCCTCTACCACACGCCGCGAACACCGCCATCTTTTCACGGCGACGTGTACGAAGATGCGGAAGACTGGCTGGACACCTTCGAGCGGGTCGCCCGCTACAACGGTTGGAGCGACGACCGTAAGCTCCATAATGTGTATTTTGCGCTCGAGGACTCCGCTAGGACATGGTACGAGAACCACGAGAGCAACCTGTCCACCTGGGAGACATTTCGCCAAAATCTCATAGCTACATTCCCCAACGCAGACCGCCGGGAGAAAGCTGAAGCTGCGCTTCGCTCCCGTAACCAGCGGACTAACGAAAGCGTCCGCATGTATGTAGAAGACATGACGCGCCTCTTCAAGCGTGCTGACCCATCCATGGCGGAGGAGACGAAGCTTCGCCACCTCATGCACGGGGTCAAGCAGGAACTTTTCGCCGGTCTTGTGCGCAGTCCACCGCGTACTGTTGCCGAATTCCTCACGGAAGCGACTACCATGGAGACGACGCTCCTGCAACGAGCCCGGCAATACAATCGGGATGTAAGCACGCATGGGCCCGCTGTTTCTTCGATGCCGCTAGGGAGTGATGCGGCCGTTTTACGGGACCTAATCAGGTCGATCGACAGGGAGGAATTACAAGCCCTCCAGCTGCCTCCCAGCGCGCCGTCTGTTACATCGCTGTCTGAAGTCGTCCGGGACGAGGTGCGCCTAGCAGCACAGCAGCAACAACTGCCTGAGATCCCAAGACAGACTGAGGTCAGACCAACCTATGCATCTGTCCTCTGCCGGGCCCAAACGCTAGGCTACGACGTGAATACCGCGACTCACGCAGCGCAGCAGTCTGGTCTTTCCCGTGTGCCTGCTCGACCAGCTTATCGGCGGCCACGGAAGTGTGAAGTGTGGCGTGCACCGGACCGGCGGCCCCTTTGCTACCACTATGGTGAGGCGGGACATCTTTACAGGGCCTGCCCGTACCGCCGAGTGGGTCTGCGTGGTTTCGCGCCCGACGACCCTTGCCCCCAGAATGGCGAACGACCATTCGAAATTGAAGCTCATCTGTCGGCCCGTCAGAGGCCTGGGACATACGGTCGCTACGATCCTAGGTCGTCATCTCCGCTGCGTTACCGTTCCCCAAGCCCTCGCCGAGACGCCGGCTACCCTGAGCGGCGTTCTCCCAGTCCACGCCGGGAAAGCTAATTCCAGCGGTCTCCGGAGGCAAGGCCGCTGCTGTCGGGAAAACTGAAGATCCTCCGCCGCCGATATACCGATACGCTGATTCCTCACCGGGGCAGGGTAGCGACAGCATCCGACGCGCTACTTCTGATTTGCGTGTGACGATTGACGGAACTGACACCATCGCTTTACTTGATACTGTGGCTGACTATTCCGTGATGAGCCACACCCTCGCCCAGGAATTGAGCAAAGTTTTGACACCATGGTTGGGCCCTAGCATTCGCACGGCTGGAGGTCACCTCATTAGCCCGGCCGGAAGGTGCACAGCCCGAGTCGGCATCCGCGGTTTCGTCTACGTGGGTGAATTCGTCGTGTTGAGCGAGTGTTCGAGAGATTTGATCCTGGGCCTCGACTTTCTACAGGCAAACGGTGCTGTGATCGATCTACACGAGGCGCGAGTCACATTTTCGACGAAGCAAGCCGTGGCGCACAGTAACACAGAAGGCCCAGGAGTCAACGCTCTGCGTATAGTCGAAGACGACGTAATGCTGCCACCACGGTCCAGTGTGCTGGTGTTAGTGAGGAACGACTCGTTTCACGTCTACGAAGGTATTGCGGACAGTCACCCTTCGCTGTTGCTCGAGAAGGGTGTGGCTATCGCGCGTGGTCTTGTTGAACTGAATGACGGGTGTGCGACAGTTTTTCTGACTAATTTCACGAACGAAATTCAGCACCTCGCCAAGGGAACGGCCGTCACTTTCCTCGACGACGTGGATAGGTTGCCGAATCTGTGCCCCGTACAGGTGAATCTTCACGACGATGCCGCACCAAGTAACGCCCTTCAGAAGGTTAAAATCAACCCGGAGTTGTCACCTCATCAAAAGAACCTTCTGTCGTCGCTGCTACATGATTTTAAAGATTGCTTCGCGGCGAGCTCCAAGGTCGGACGTACGCCGGTAGCCAAGCATCGCATTGTCACCGATTCGGCCACGCCACCAGTTTGTCAGCGTCCATACCGCGTTTCGCCTAAAGAGCGCGAAGCTATTAGGACGCAAGTCGATGAAATGCTTGCAGACGACGTTATACGGCCGTCAACAAGTCCGTGGGCGTCGCCGGTGGTCCTGGTGAAAAAGAAAGACAACACGTTGAGATTCTGTGTTGATTACAGGAAACTGAATAATGTTACCAAAAAGGACGTATACCCACTCCCGAGGATCGATGATGCCCTTGACCGACTCCGGGACGCCAGGTTCTTCTCTTCCTTAGATCTGAAAAACGGATATTGGCAGATCGAGGTGGACGAGCGAGACCGCGCAAAACGGCTTTCGTGACACCCGACGGTCTGTACGAATTTAAGGTACTCCCGTTTGGACTTTGCTCCGCTCCGGCCACATTTCAACGCATGATGGACACTGCTTTAGCTGGTTTGAAGTGGCAGACGTGCCTTGTGTACCTGGACGACGTGGTCATCTTTTCGTCTAGCTTCGAACAACACTTGCAGCGATTGCGCATTGTCCTTCAAGCTCTTCAGTCTGCACAACTAACGATCAAACCAGAGAAATGCCATTTCGCCTTCGAGGAGCTCTGTTTCTTAGGACATGTCAGCGCACGAGGTGTTCTTCCAGACCCCGACAAGACTTCCGCCGTCTCCAGTTTCCCACGCCCAACCGACAAGAAGGCCCTCCGACGTTTTTTGGGCCTCTGCTCGTATTACCGCCGCTTTGTTGAAGATTTTTCTCGCCTAGCTGAGCCATTGACTGCCTTGACTCGAGATGACACACTCTTCGTATGGGGAAGTGCCCAAGACGCAGCCTTCGAGGAACTCCGCTGCCGCCTTCAAAGTCCACCAATACTAGCTCATTTTGACGAGAATGCAGAGACTGATGTCCACACTGACGCCAGCAATGTCGGCCTCGGAGCGATCCTCGTACAGTGGCAGGACGGCGCAGAGCGAGTAATCGCCTACGCGAGCCGCACACTTTCTCGATCGGAACGGAACTATTCGACGACCGAAAAAGAGTGCCTTGCCGTCATCTGGGCTCTGAGTAAGTTTCGGCCTTACATCTACGGCCGACCGTTTCGTTTTGTCAGCGATCATCACTCGCTATGCTGGCTGGCCAGCATTCAAGACCCTTCTGGCCGGTTGGCCAGATGGAGCCTCCGTTTACAGGAGTACGACGTTACGGTCGTCTATAAATCGGGTCGGCAGCACCAGGACGCGGACTGTTTATCACGAGCGCCCGTGGAACCGGCTACGCAAGACATCCCCGAAGATTGCCCTGTTCTTTGTGCCATTAGCATCTCCCGTATGGCGCAGCTTCAACGAGCAGATTCTGAGTTGGCGCCACTCGTTAAGTATCTGGAGGGTTTGAATTCTCATGTACCTCGTGTGTTTCGCCGTGGACTACAGACCTTCATTCTGCGGCGTGGAGTCCTCTACAAGCGCAACTTTGACAGCAACAAAGAGACGTTCCTGATTGTTGTGCCATCCCAGTTACGCTCCGAAATCTTAAGCGCTTGTCATGATGAACCATCCGCCGGCCACTTGGGGGTTGGTCGCACACTGTCAAAGATTCGGCTTACGTATTACTGGCCCAATTTACTCCCATCCGTGCGTAGATACGTAACAACATGCCGGGATTGCCAACGGCGCAAATCTCCTCCTCTGAAGCCAGCCGGCTTTCTGCAGCCCATAGCACCACCAAAGACCCCTTTTCAGCAAATTGGCATAGACCTCCTGGGCCCTTTTCCGAAGTCGACCAGAGGAAACCGGTGGATTGTGGTTGCGACAGATTATTTGACCCGATACGCTGAGACCACGTCACTTGGAAACGGTACTGCTGCTGAAGTCGCCGACTTCTTCGTCCACAACATCGTCCTGCGTCATGGCGCTCCTGCAGATATCATTACTGACCGTGGAGCTGCATTTACGGCCCGATTCACTCAGGCTGTACTCAAGCTCACGCACACCAGCCATAGACGTACAACAGCCTACCACCCGCAGGCAAATGGCTTGGTAGAACGCCTCAACAGGACCTTGACCGACATGCTTTCCATGTATATTGATATCGAGCACAAGACATGGGACGAAATTCTCCCATACGCAACATTCGCGTATAATACCGCGCAGCAAGAGACGACGCAGTTCACTCCGTTCGAATTAGTCTTCGGTCGACAGGTTACCACCCCCCTCGATGCTATGCTACCCGTGGACCCCCCTGACAGTGGAGTGAACTTGTCGTCGACGTCGCCACCTATGTTCAGCGCGCGGAAGGAGCACGGCAACTGGCCAGACACCGCATTCACCGTCAGCAGCAGATCGATGCTGACCGCTACAACCTTGGACGCTGCTACGTTACCTACCACCCAGGCGACTATGTGTGGGTTTGGACGCCCGTTCGTCGTCGCGGACTGTCCGAAAAGTTACTGCGCCGCTACTTCGGCCCTTACCTTGTTGTCCGCCGCCTCAGCGACGTAACGTACGAAGTTGCACCAGCCTCACCAGCTCGTTCATCGCACAACGGCAAGCGCAGCGACGTTGTGCATGTGGTGCGAATGAAGCCGTACTACGAGCGACCCCCCGAGTGACTTTCCGGCAGCATGTAGTCATATTCCGTGATGTCAGACTCGTGGTGTACCTCTTGAGCACTTTTTCTCCCCGCTATCCGGACTGACGGTAACACCGCACCGGGGCGATGCTCCTGAAGAGGGGGCAGTGACACGAGGATTGGAAGTAGAAGAAGAAAGAGATCGCAGCCTCTAGAAGTAGACGAGGCTGAAGTGGAGGTCCGTTTCTCTGGTGCCCTCGTTCAGCCGCTGCAGTTCTTTTTCAGTGTAACAACTGTTACAATATTATGTGTCGAACAATCAGGTATTCTTGAAGCCAGTTACAAAGCAGATTTTTTTTAGTATGCTACAAAGTTTAATGAGTAGCTTCGAGAGGGAAATCATGTCAAACACCTAAGCGAAGTCCATGAACACTGTATCTCTTTCACTTCGACATTGTAGCTAGGTCTCAGCTACCGTCGTGGAAGTGCTGCGGGAATTGTGCCAAGGTGCGCCTTTGCATCCATCTTGCTAGATGATGCAACAGAGCAAAGGTTTTTGATGAAACACATCCAATGTTGCGCCAAGATGTCATTCCAGTGATCAAGAGCCGCTGTGAATCCGAGGTGGCACAGGCGACCTCTTAATATGCATAGGTATGAGTCTGGTTTCTCCTCTGCATATCTGACGAGAAAGATTACCTATGGAAGCCAACCCTTGTCCGTAACACTTGCTAGCCATTTGCCGCCTGAAGTTAAAACACCCCGTTCGTGTGCTTTGCATAGATGCTTGGATGACACTTCCAGCATTGTCCGAAACGATCACGGCGAACGCACATGCAAAAAAAAACTAGCAATTTCGGAGCGCGTTTGAGCGTATCAATGAACATCGCGAAGCGGGAGAGTACGGTCACGTGAAAATTTTCAAATCTTGCGGACTCGAGAACCAACGCTAAATTTAAGCTGAAGAAAAGAAAAGAAATGGGCATTTCTCAACATTCTATACAGCTTTGGAAATTAAAATTTTGCACCAAAGTAAATGATGCAACAGTTCGCTTATTTGTCTGTTAAAAAAGTGGCAAATTAGGCGTAATCAGACACGTGCGGACCTCGTCAAGACAACTGACTGACTGCGACTTAAGTTCATTAAATGATAATTTCAATCTGTCTATAATGCAAACGTCATCGTCAGAAGAAAAACTGGCACGCAAGCAACATCAGTGTACTTTGTGTAATGGAGCTGAATTGAACTAAAGAGGCTTCATGATCTGAAATACCATCAATAACATCGAAGAGAATTTCACCAGAGATGTTGCAGCCTACAAAGACCAATTCTAAAACCACTCTACTGGCATCTTGAATGCGGGCATAATCTTTGACCAATTGGTATACACCAAACTAAAACGTAATATCAATGCGATCTTCATTACTAGCGATATCACTGCTGCCAAGAGCAAACGCAGGCCAATCAATGCCCGGAAGAACGAAATCGCCTCAAAAAATAAGCTTGGTATTTGTCTTGTACTGCTGTTGATAATGCAGATTTTCAAATTCTCTAGCAATTCTAAATCAGAAGCTGATTGTCTATAAATAATGCCCACCATTATAGTGTTGATTATAGAACATCTTGAAAAGCAAACCTTCATTGTTGGGCCATTCATGCGCGCAGCTTTCAGTTTTAGGCGACTGCATATAGAGTTCGTTCGGTCGAAAAGCCGTCGTCATAGTCTGCACCGCGTGTCGGAAATAATCGGGGGCTGCGTAAAAAAAATCGTATTATGCCACCCGGTTGCCGCTGTTGCAAATGGGTTGCAAGCCCCAAGGGTAGCGTTGGCCTGGCGGCCTGAGGCACAGCTGGAAACATCCGAAGGTCCTGGCAAAGGATGAGTCGACTGCCAACAGAACAACTTGTTTATTCTGGCATCGCAAAAGAGCAGCCGGTCAGGGCGACCACGTTACTCGAAGGAAGAAATCGAAGTCTCTCTGGCGTCCGGGGCAGCTGCTTTTATACCCTCGGAGTCGAGGGCAAGAAGGAACGGCTCGGGATGAGTCGCACGCACGGTGTAAGAATACCATACTCGCACGAGACGGCGACGCACGGCCATGTTGAGACGTGAAGTGACGCGTCCGCCGGGCCGGCGCCGGTCAGACCTCCTCGCCTCCCAGTTGGGGAGCTCCTCTCCCCGGCTGCCGCGCTTTGACAAGCGTGGGCACCAACATGCACACACACACACGCACACACGACGACACGTGGCATTGAAACCTGCCTGGACGCGCTTGGCGGGAGGCGTTGCGGCAGCGATGAACGGACCGCCACTTTGAACGAAGCCCCGGCGTCCGTTGCATCCGCGCCGGCTATACCGCGCGTCGTAGGCGAAACGTAACAGACCGCCCCGCCGGGAGAAGGAGATCCCGATGGTCAGGGTACTGCATCCGCTGTCCGGAGGGATGTCGCTCGATGATGCTCGTAATCGAAATCGGTCGTCCCTCGGCGTTGCTTGAGCGCAGCGCACAGAGAAGGCCTCGTTCTCAGGTTCAGGTTCACACAGGACACTGCAAAGTGACTTCGGGAGAGTTTCCACTTTTGTTCTCGTTCCCAGCAAGCGTTAGAACTACGCCGAAACGCAACCGCTCAGTCAGCAAGCACGAGACAACCCTCACTAAGCTCTGCCAGGCTCTTTCCCCTTTTATACTACTGCCTAGTTCCATACAGTAGTCAAGCAGCACTCAGAACGCGTCTACAAATTGGAAAATTGCACTAGAAAGCACATCATCACTTTGAAACAATAACAAAAGCAATATGTCAAAAAACCTCCCTCAGGAAGAAAACATCACTAACAAACAACTTTGAGGCGGATTCCTACGTTAGGGGCCTCGACTTAAGCCATCGGCGTTACCGTTGAGACTCCCCTTTTTGTAACGCACCTCAAAGGAATATTGTTGCAAAGCGAGGCTCCAGCGCAGGAGGCGGCCATTTTTGGGAGAGATGGTCTGCAGCCATTGGAGAGGGCAGTGATCCGTCTCAATGATAAACCTCGAGCCGGCTAGGTAGCATGACAATTGCTGAACGCCCCACACGAGACACGCACACTCTCGGTGGCGCTGTACGCCTGCTCACGAC
Source organism: Amblyomma americanum (assembly GCF_052857255.1). NCBI lineage: Eukaryota > Metazoa > Arthropoda > Arachnida > Ixodida > Ixodidae > Amblyomma > Amblyomma americanum. The sequence continues at coordinate 170,549,016 of NC_135498.1, read as the reverse complement.
AGGTCAGCTTACGACTAGCATACAGGACGGGGTGTTCCACTTCTCCATTTTCCCGTTGGCACAGTACAACGCCCATGCCTCGCTCACTAGCATCGCACTGAACAACGAACCCTTTTGTGTAGTTTGGCGATCGTAGCACAGGCTGGCTTGTTAGGGCGCTCTTTAGGGCGCTAAAAGCTCTTTCCTTCGTCTCGCTCCAGACGACTGTTTGGGGCTCTGTTTTTCTTAGAGCATCCGTCAGGGGAGCCGCGATATCGGAGTACCTGGGGATGTACCTCTGATAGTAGCCGGCGACACCTAAGAACGACCGAATATCGGTCTTCGTACGCGGTTGCGGGAAGTCTCGCACAGCGGCCACCTTTATTTCAGAGGGGCGGCGACGACCCTGTCCAATCACGTGACCGAAAAGACAACCTCGGCATGTGCTAATTGGCACTTGGGAGCCTTGACTGTCAAGCCCGCTTCGTGCAGGCGGGTTAGCACTGCCCGCAAGTGTGCCATATGCTCAGACCAGGATGCGGAGAAAATCGCTACGTCGTCTAAATACGGTAAAGCGAATTCTTCCTGTCCCCGCAACACTTTGTCCATGAGGCTTGAAAAGCAGTATGGCGCGTTCTTCAAACCAAAACTTAAAACTTTAGGACGGAATGTTCCCATTGGTGAAATGAACGCCGCATACCTACTAGCCTCTTCTGTAAGTGGAACCTGCCAATAACCCCTGACAAGATCTAGGGTGGAAATAAACTGAGCGCTACTAACTTTCTCAAGGCGCTCCTCGATGTTAGGGATCGGATAAATTTGATCCTTAGTGATGGAATTAAGCCTGCGGTAGTCGACGCAAGGACGAGGTTCCTTGTCCGGTACCTCAAATAAAATCAAAGGGGAGGTATAATCACTCTCACCCGCCTCAATAACACCGAGCTGTAGCATTTTCATTACCTCAGCCTCCATAATATCGCGCTGGCGGGGTGACACCCGGTACGCCTTGGATCGTACAGGCTCTGGGGAGGTAAGTTCTATATCATGAGTAAGGACAGAAGTCCTACCAGGCCTCTCAGAGAACTGACCTTGAAACTCTTGTAAGAGTTGGTGTAGTTCGGTTTTCTGCTCAGGCGACAGCGGTGCTTTACTGAGTAAGTCACTGATGACCTGATCGGTGTCTTCCCTGTTCGTCACTGAGCTTAGTCCCGGAAGCTCGACCGGAAGCTCTTCTAACTTTCCCGTGTCGGGCATTTCCTCTCCAGTACCTGGTGCCTTCAACGCTACAGGCTCAATTTTATTCAGTTCGGACGTGCTCTGAATATCAGCTTGCTGCGCCTCCGACCCTTTCTCATTGTTCGACAACGTCGGCCCCGCACCTACCGCCTTTGCAGCGAGCTCCCGAACTCTCGATCTGGTTAAGGCCTGAACGCTAGCCTCACCAAACAAAAGCCCCTTCTCGCGCAGGAGGTGATCGGACCTGTTCGAAAATAGGTACGGGTACTGGGGGGGCAGCATAGATGACACTACGGCCTCCGTCTCAAGTGCTCCGAAAGGTCCTTCAATAAGCACTTTTGCTACGGGCAGACACACGCTATGAGCTTCCACGGCTTGCTTGATCCATGCGCACTCGCCCGTGAACATATCGGGTTCTACGTAAGAGGGGTGAACTACATCTATTGTAGCTACGGAATCACGAAGCACTCGGTACTCTTTCCCGTTCACGAGGAAGTCTCGCATGTAAGGCTCGAGAAGCTTCATGTTCTCGTCAGTGCTACATAATGACAAACACACGACTTTTCTTTTTGTTTCTGGACACTGCGCCGAAAAGTGACCCGGCTTCTGGCACGTATCACACACGCGCCCTTGCCTCGTCTCAAACCGCTTTCTGCGTTCGGCTTCGGCTGCCGCCGTCTCCTTACGTTCGGTCGGACTGCTTTCACTCGCATCCGCACTACGTGTGTCCCCCCTTGCTCTCATGGGTGTGAACTTCGGCCTCTCAGACTTGGAGCCAAATTCACCCTTTTGACCGTCCTTAGCTCCGCGAGCCCGACGCGTCACAAACTTCTCGGCTAGCTCGGCGGCTTTAGCCACTGTACTAACGTCTGGCCTATCCAAGACCCAGTACCGCACGTTCTCAGGTAACCAACTATAAAACTGTTCCAGCCCGAAACACTGCAGAATTTTCTCGTGGTCACCAAACGCTTTCTCTTCTTTGAGCCACTCCTGCATGTTTGACATAAGCCTGTAGGCAAACTCTGTATATGACTCACTTCTGCCTTTTTCATTTTCCCGAAACTTCCGACGGAACGCCTCCGCTGACAGCCTGTACTTTTTTAGCAGACTCGATTTCACTTGGTCGAAATCCTCTGCCTCCTCTCTCTTCAAGCGAGCGACTACGTCGGCCGCCTCGCCGGGTAACAAAGTGAGCAAGCGCTGTGGCCACGTTTCCCGAGAGAACCCCTGCTTCTCGCACGTTCGCTCAAAGTTAACCAGGAACGAACCAATGTCCTCTCCAAGCTTAAACGGCCGCATCAGGTCAGTCATTTTGAACGATACTCGTTCTCCTGCACCGTGTGCCTGACTTCCATTACGAGCGCGTTCCATCTCTACCTCGAGACGCTTCGTTTCCAAAGCGTGTTGACGGTCGCGCTCTTCTTTATCTTTTTGCTCTTTACGTTCGCGCTCATCTTTCTCTTTTTGCTCTTTACGTTCGCGCTCCTCTTTTTGCTCTTTACGTTCGCGCTCGTCTTTCTCTTTTTGCTCCCTCTCCTCAATGGTCTCAAGGCATTCCAACAGCTCGTCATCCTCAGCCTCCAACTCAAGAATAGCCCTTAGCAGTTCTGGTTTTCTGAGTTTGTCTGAAACATCCAGACCCAACTCTCTTGCAAGCTCCAGCAATTTCGGTTTGCGCAACGACTTCAAATCCATGGCTGCTCCGAATGCTGCTTTCTCTACTGCCTACTATTGTCTTGCCGCAAACTAACCCGGCAGCAACGACAACACAATTACCAGCTCTGTTTCTGACACTAACAAAAGCCTGGCAAAATTCAGAAGAAGAAAGTCCCGCACTCACTAAACCTCGCAGCCAAGAATTCAACGCAGTCGTTCCGCTGCAGGCAACCAGTCATCACACAGGGCTCGTTGCACTGCTCCCGGATGGTCGTTGTGCTGCTCAGCATACAGTTGACCGCATATCTTCGCTGCTGGCCTCCGTTGTCGCGATCCCACCGCTGGCAACCACTTGTTGCAAATGGGTTGCAAGCCCCAAGGGCAGCGTTGGCCTGGCGGCCTGGGGCACAGCTGGAAACATCCGAAGGTCCTGGCAAAGGATGAGTCGACTGCCAACAGAACAACTTGTTTATTCTGGCATCGCAAAAGAGCAGCCGGTCAGGGCGACCACGTTACTCGAAGGAAGAAATCGAAGTCTCTCTTTGGCGTCCGGGGCAGCTGCTTTTATACCCTCGGAGTCGAGGGCAAGAAGGAACGGCTCGGGAGGAGTCGCACGAGACGGCGACGCACGGACATGTACAGACGTGACGGGCGCGTCCGCCGGGCCGGCGCCGGTCAGACCTCCTCGCCTCCCAGTTGGGGAGCTCCTCTCCCCGGCTGCCGCGCTTTGACAAGCGTGGGCACCAACATGCACACACACACACGCACACACGACGACACGTGGCATTGAAACCTGCCTGGACGCGCTTGGCGGGAGGCGTTGCGGCAGCGATGAACGGACCGCCACTTTGAACGAAGCCCCGGCGTCCGTTGCATCCGCGCCGGCTGTACCGTGCGTCGTAGGCGAAACGTAACACCGCAGAATGTTGCGGATGGTGTCATACGATTCAACGTTTCGTGGAGCATAAGCCTACTAGTTAAGTTAGAGCGTAGCTCGCGGGAGGAATTTGAACCGGAGACCAATAATCTGGGGCTGCGTAAAAAATCGCTTCATGGCAATTTATTGCTCTAATGGTTGACAACTGATTAGTGTGTTATAGGCGATATCGAGTTAATTAAATTATTGTGATTAATTGAATAATTTGTTAATTAAATAATAGTAAGAAATTGGAGAAAGGGGTTCAAAGGTGTCAAAATGTTTCGAATGAAAATCTAATGCTTGATGCTGCTACTTAAGAAAATTTTGAGTAACTGATTAATTAATATATTGAAACAATTAAAAAATGAAAAATGCGTTCAAATATGTCAAAGTGCTCAGAATGCAAAAGCCTAACCCACTACGCTATCCCGTCATACCCTAAAGGCGGAGCTTAAGTGCCCTCCCCAATTTTTTCGTGAACAGCAGCGCAACGCCGCAGCCCCACAGCTGCGATCCCGACGACGTGCCATCGGCGTCAAATCAAACGCGAACTAAACAACTCAAACGCGAGCGCAAACAAATAAAAACTGGCTAGTGGTTTAGCGTTGCTAAGCACGAAATATTGTAGGACATGATATATCCCACTGCACTGCAGACCAACAGCGTATTTTAAGACTTTTATTAACGTAATTAGAACTTTATATTTTCCATCTGAACGCATGATAAATGAGTTATCACCGCAGCACTCAAGCCTAAAGCCTATGCCTGACACTTGGGGACCTTTGTGGTACTGCCGAAAACACGACATGTATGCAAACACAGGACGTCGCATGCCATGCACATGATCATTCTTTTTTTTTTCGAGCTCGTGGTTCCCACCTGAACCTTTTAGAGAGAAAGCTCTACTTCACTACCAAAGCTACAAAAGCGATTTCACCGCTGAAGCCTGACCTTGAATTGACCTTGTGAGCCTGAATAAAGTAAATAAATTAAATAAATGGCTGGCGCTTTAGCATTGCTAAGCACGAATTATTGTGCGAAAATACAGAATTTTTGCAGGTGGACCACCACCACATACCTCAAAGCAGGATCGCAGTGCCCACTGACCCAGGCAGCCAGTTATTCACGTCTTCAACTTTTCCATCATCAATGCCAATTTACCCAATCTACGCCGGCGGCCTATGCCATAGTGCCGCGTTCCTGCAGCAATGTTGTCAACGGCAACGTGTATTGCTCTAGTGTCATGTTTCTGCCACAGCATTGCCTACACCGGCGCATGCAGCGCAAACTTTTCTGTCACCACCACCACATGGCTCAAAGCACGAATATTAGTTTGCTAGCAGTATAAGTTGATAGTGGTATTGGTTAACAAAAATATGAGTTACAATGCACAGCTCAAGAGTGTGTCACAGTTTAAGACGAGGCGTGACCACCTGCGGCTTAGCCTAAGCATGCTCACACCACAAAACACCTTGCCACCATACCCCTGCAAGACCCCTACTTCCAAAACATCAAAAGTCTGGAAGGCACACGCATGCATCCAGATAGGGGAGCAAGCTAGGCGGCTCTTGCAGGACAGCATATACTCCCCGCACCAAAGCGCATTGTTCACGAAGCAAAGGTTTCGACGACCGTGGTGCTTCCGCGTGGCGGTCCATCATATGCGGCTCCTCCAGAGACTAAATAGTCCCAGCAACATAAATAGATCATATAGCACAACACAGTTTTTCGCCACAGGCAAAAAACGGATACTGTGGGGTGTGATGTCAATGATCTTCTTAATTGTTCGTTGTAATATATCCCAGAAAACAGCATCAATGCACATAATAAAACAATGGTCAATTGTCTCTGGTGTACTGCACAGGCGGCAGTTCACCGTCCACGGCACAAACATCTCCTTAGCATGAAGTCATGCCTTCACAGGAAGCGCTGAAGTGTGCAGCATAAAAAAATGTTTTTGCAGCAGAAGAAATGCGCATTCGCCTAACATGTTTTAAAACGCTTGTGTCAAGGAATTCCACAAAACTTGAAAAAAGATGTAGCGCAAAAGAGACGAGCACGGGAGGGCGACACGAGGACGAACGCTCCTAACTTGATTTATTTTCCGTAGCAGATGTCACTATATAGGTGTACACATCGCATGCGCACATCACACTAGGGCGGCTCTGGGCTTCTTGACAGAAAAAGAAAAAAGAGAAGAGGGGAAAAATTGATTGCATGAAAAGAGTAAAAGAAAAAAGAGAAAAAACAGGCACGCACGAAAGAGGCGGTGTGATTCCTACAGAAACCTTTCCAGAAAAGCGAGCTCGGAGGAGAACAAACTTATTGGCGCGTCGCTGATGCAATCACTCGATTTTTTGTTAATGTAGAAAGCCTGCAGCATAACTCTGGCTTTTGTGCTTGCGCTCCTGCCCAGAATCTTCGCTTCTTTAAAGCGGGGCTCGCACTTGCACGTCAGAACGTGCGAAACTAAATTCGCGAGCTTATTTTGGTTCGGTTTTTTTTTTCTTTTTTTGGAGGGGAAAGGAAATGGCGCAGTATCTGTCTCATATATCGTTGGAGACCTGAACCGCGCCGTAAGGGAAGGAATAAAGGAGGGACTGAAAGAAGAAAGGAAGAAGTCCCGTAGTGTAGGGCTCCGGAAGAATTTCGACCACCTGAGGATCTTTAACGTGCACTGACATCGCACAGCACACGGGCGCCTTAGCATTTTTCCTCCATAAAAACGCAGCCGCCGCGAGCTTATTTTGTAGGATTAAGTTTTGAGCATGCTCCCTTATACGGTCGTTGAGACAGCGCCCCGTCTGCCCTATATAGCATTTTCCACAGGACAGGGGAGTGATGTAGGCCACTCCCAAGGCACATTTGACGAAGGCTTCTTGATGTTGCTTCTTGCAACCGCGCTCAATTTCCCCGCAGATACGGGGCCATAGTTTGGCCAACTTATTGGGCGCCGAGAAAATTAGAGGCACAGTGTGCCTACTGGCCGCTTTGTTGAGGCTATGAGAAACCTTAGCAATGTAAGGCATCACCTCGGGATTGGCCCTCGCGCGTTCACTTCCAGCCATCGTTCGCCGGGGCCCGAGCTTCGTTAGGAGGGTTTCAGCGAGTGCCGTTAGGACCGAACAAGGGAAGCCTGCAGCCAATAACCTTCGAATCTGATTATGGAAGCTACCGTGCATTGCGTGCGAACACGACTTACGAAGCGCAGATTCTAAGCAGTGCGAAGCAATGGCTCTTTTTACAGTCTTAGAATGGGAGGAATCGTAGGGCAGGAGTGCTTTCTTGGCACGTGGTATGTGCCAGCTCACGAACTGCTCGCCTCCAACAGGAACATATTGCACAGAAGGTAGCCTTCGCGGCCAAAAAGCGGTTATGTTGGACGAAGCCATGGTTGGAAAATAGCAAGAGTAATACCGCCACTTGCCAGCGCAAACTACGTCGGTGCCCCGGCCGCTCTCCATTTTCTACGTTCATTTCGAAACGGCCGGCGCTTAATTCCAGACAACGTCTTCAAGAATCCTGCGTAGGGAGTCGTAACAAAGTAAATATGCATCGCAAGCGCAAGTTCCAGAGCCCGCGTAGCTAGAAAGTTTCAGTAAAAAAAAAAAAAAAAGATTACGTACCGGCCGTGTACGGGGCCGACTCGGGATGTCGCACATCAATTTCCGTGGCGATCTTTTGCCACAATTCATCCCTTAGCGTCATGTTGAGGTGGTAAGCGTGTTGAATATTCCATATAGGTTGGCAGCTCTCAACGAGCGCTAAAAACGCGAAGATCGTTTGGTCACTGAGCGCCTTCTTTCCAACACTACTAATAACAGCAGAAACAACAAAGCAAAGCGGGCACTCACGAAAGCGGGCACGCTCACACACACACAGTAACGACGCAGTACAGCAAATACGGAGTGAAGAACGCAGTGATTGACACACGAAAAGGAAGGAGCACAATTGGTTCGCGCGCATCGGCAGCCGGCGGTGGGGCCGAGTGCGAGGGGCCGGCGGAGGAGCGCCGACATTTCAGCGTGCAAAATGTGACGAGAGGACAGGGAAAGGCGCAAAGACGCGGAAATTCAAATTTTCGCTCCAGATAACTCAGCTTCCGCAAAACGCATCTGAAAAGCTCTTGCTGTAGGATATTTGTGAAGCGGCGTCCTTTAGCATCTTTGTTGAGACCCCCTTCCACAGCCCCTTTAACGAAGCGACGGCCCCCAAGTCGGCGATAAGTCCGAGCAGACGCCAGACAGTACCGCTTAGCTAAGCAGTCCAGCCTTCCTACCTGCAACCTCCTCACCCTCTTTCTTCCGCATTTACCCGGTTCCTTTTCTCTTTTCACGTACAACATGCAGCTCGATATTTCAGGCATCAGCAGGGCCTTGCTACGCTCCTGGAAATCTTCCGTTGTCACCGGGTTTTCCCTCCCACTACAGCTGCACAGGCCCGAACGCAAACAGAAGACGCAAAACAAGCGCTGTGGTGACGAATCGTACAGATACGTGTTTTTGATGCGCTCGAGCCTGCGGCTGCTGTCTGCGTGACAATAAGCAGCAGCAGCGCGCTATCTTGGCGCATGAAGCGGAAGTTGTGGAGCAGGAACTTGCCACTCTGATAAGGCGCTGATACGTACGGGAGTAGTTTTTACACACTTTGTGCAATATTCTCTTCGTATACAGGGTGTTTCACCTAAGGCTTTCCACAATTTTTAAAAATAGGCTTTTTCAGTTAGAAGAGCACTTTTTTCGGCATACTTTTGTCTGTGGTGTAGTACATCAGGATGCAGCTAAGATGTGCTAACTAGCAGACTGCTGAACTAACATTGAATAGTTAACTTTTCAAATATGACTGTTAGGCTCCTTAATTATTGAGCGGTGTGTGGCCCATCGTGTTATATCCAAGTCAGCTTTCAGAATTTCGAAAACGCGGTTAGCCTCGGCGCTGTAGCCCAACAAACTCTGGCTATACATCGCGCCAAAATACTTGTGCTTTCGAGAAGCCTGCAGGCAAAGCAACCTCTCCAGTGCACGTAACTCGTCGAAATAGCCGAAATTTGTCGACACAGCGCCGACGGTAATCGCGGTTTCGAAATTCTAAAAATTGATATTGATCTTACTTACGGGGGGATACACGCCTCTCAATAATTAAGGAGCCTAACGGCAATAGTTAAAAAAGGTAACTACTCAATATTAGTTCACAATCCTGCTAGTTAGCCGCTGAGAATTGTTTGCTGAGAAAAAGCGCTCTTCTATTTCAAAAAGCCTATTTTAAAAATTGTCTTAAAATCTTGAGTGAAACACCCTGCACATGTGTGACACTAGCTTCGTCCGCTGTATCGCCGTGTCTTTCTTTCTACCTCCAACTTATCTCTTAACTTTAATCCTAATCCCGCCGGCGGGCGCGGCAGTTACGATATGCGCCACTCTTGGAAGAGGCGGTCCCGTTTTATCTGTCTTGTATGCATGTTTCAGCAAAAAAATTGGGTTCAGCATGGTGTTCCTATGCAAAATTTCTCGCTTGGTGGGGGGATGGGGAGTCCCCCCCCCCCCCCCCCCACACACACACACACCTCATAAACCCGCCCCTATAGCGGCACGTGCCCGTGTAGAATCAAAATATCCTCTAACCTCCACCACTACAGCAGCTGGGAGGTGCCAGACGAAATAAAAATGGACGCAACCAATGTAAGTACCATCGGAGGTTCGGGAAGCGAAGGGCGTGACCGCATTTAGACAGAGTGAGGGAGCATAGGTTGGCATGTCGATTGGAGCCTAGGAAATGTTTTCTATTGGCGTTCTTGCCTTATCCCGTCCGATGTACGGGGATGACAGCGGAAGTCCACAAGAGGCGATTTATTTTGCGAATTCACGCGAACTGTCGGCATCGCGCAGGATGAGCAGTGCACCTGTCCGCGAAGGCGTCCACCGACCTCTAAAACTCGTTTTGTCATGTTTGCGGCGCGGCCCACAGCCACAGGCATTCCGGTCCCGACGAGCGTTAAGCGTCGCCATTTCAGACGCTTTTTCACTCAGTGAGCCCACATTCGCCCAGTTCAGCGCATCCTCTATTTATAGAGGAGGCGCTGCCCAGTTGCTTGAGGTCTTGATCCATCTGCTTGCCTGCCACCACCGCTACGCATTGTTATCAATTCTGCGAGAGTTCGCTCATGTTACCAAAAGCACGTTAAGCCAATTCGGATCTTGGCGTGTACATGTTGCTTCCTCAGTCCCACAATTCGCAGAACTTCAGCAGACTTTCGTCCAAGAACTACATGGTTGCAGCACTGTAATTATAGATGGAGACATTGCGCCACTGAATTACCCAGCGCATGCAAGTAGTCCGGAGGCAGTCCAATTAAGCAGCAACGAAGAGCTTTTAATGAGTTTTATCGCGACTACAAGACGAGCCCACGTATGGGGCCATTCATGCATTCGAAAAGTTTACCAGTGCGAAACTGCTGAGACGACTCTCGCCTCGGCAAAACCTGAGGGTGACAAACAGGTGTGCTATATATATATATATATATATATATATATATATATATATATATATATATATATATATATATATATATATATATATATATGAAACAGCGACGCGCCGGCAGCCTTTCAGCAGGCGCGAGGGCGACATACAGTCCAGTCAGACACGACCGTCCCCAGCCACGCACCTCGGTTAACATGACCCATAACAGACCACTATTACACAGGAGTGAGGAGCTGTTGCCGAGAGTGAACGGCAAGCAGCCTTCTCGTACGACTTATATTTCGGAAGATACAGCGGGGGGGTAAACTGCGCGCGAGTGGAGACACTCAGCAGCGGCCCTCCGCCATCAGGGCCTCGATCTCTTGGACGGTGCGGGGCACCTGGGTGAGCATTTCGTGGCCGTCGGCCGTGATGAGCACGTCGTCCTCGATGCGGACGCCACCGAACCTGCGGAAGCGCTCGAGCACCTCGGGCACCAGGAACGGGGCCAGCTTGGGCGACCGCAGGGCCTCGTCGAGCAGCGTGTCGATGAAGTAGCATCCGGGCTCCACCGTGAGCACCATGCCGGCATGCAGCGTGCGCGCCGTCCTCAGCGAGCGCAGCCCGGGCTCGGAGGGCCGCGGAGGGTCCCCGCTCAGGTAGCCGCCGACGTCGTGCACGTCGAGCCCCATCAGGTGGCCCAAACCGTGCGGCATGAAGGTGGCGCCCAGCCGGGCCTCCATCATGGCGTCTACGTCGCCCTTGAGCAGGCCCATGGAACGCAGGCCTTCGAGCATGCGGCGCTCGGCGAGCTTGTGCATGTCCACCCAGGAGACTCCTGGCCTGATGGCGTCCAGCACGGCGCGGCTCCCCGACAGAACTGCCTCGTACACGCCGCGCTGGTCAGCCGTGAAGCGGCCGTTGGCCGGGAACGAGCAGGTTATGTCCGACGAGTAGCAGTAGTACTCGCAGCCCATGTCGAACAGGCACATGTCGCCGTCCGCGATGGGCGAGTCGTTGGGGGCCCCGGCGTGGCCGTAGTGGAGCACGGCGCCGTTGTTGCCGGCACAGCAGATGCAGGTGTACGACACGTGCCGGGCGCCCCCGTCACCGTAGCACTTGTGCAGGAACAGCGACTCGAGCTGGTACTCGAACATGCCCGGCCGGACGCGGCGCATCACCTCCTTGTGCGCTTCGCTGCTCACTCGGTTAGCGTAACGCAGCACCTCCAGCTCCAGCGGGGTCTTGAAGACGCGCAGCTCGGCCATGGCCTCGAACAGCGGCCCGGCGTCCACCTTGAAGCCCTCTGCCATGCCGGGGAACTTGGCCTCGGTGCTCACCTTGCCGCTGTCGCTGTTGCGTCCGCGTAGCGTGAGAAGGGTGCGAGCGCCCTTAGACCGCAGGCTGTCGGCCATCGTGTCGGCGTAGAAGACCTCGTCGACGCCGTAGCGCGCGCACACGTCTTCGGGCGTCGGCAGGCGACCCATCCAGACGGCATAGCTGGAGGGCAGCCGCGGCATGAACAGGTACGCGTGACCCTGGGCCACGTCGACGGCGCCGAAGTAGTCGGGCTCCTCCACGCCGAACGCCCAGTGGAAGTACGACTCCTGGCGAAACACGGGCTCCCTGTCCGAGCAGTAGACGGTCGTCGACTCACCGCCCTGGAGAACCACGAACGAGCCCGCCGCATCGCCTCCGACGCCGCGCAGCTTGTCGCACAGTCGCCGGCGGTTCAACGCGTGCAGCTCCCGGGGTACGCCGTGGGTGTGCGGGCCACGAGTGAAGCTAACTCCGCTGCTCGACGGCATCGTTGCGGCGGTAGACGAGTGGCGGCGGCTGGACACGAGACGAGCGTAACCGATGCGGACGACGGTCGGCGCTCTTTTGGGGGCGTCTATAGCATGCCGACGCGGAATTAATGCAACAAGGCCGGTAGCACACGGCACCACGGTCAGCTGACGCCTAGAGAGAGTAAACAACATAGCGAGTAGAAACTGGTAACGATTCCCATAAACCACTGCACTAGGTTGCGCCATCTATGCGATAAAAACGAAAAGTTTCTGCCAGGCGCGATATTTAAATGACGTGTAATGCCTTCCGCAGTTTTTTTTTTCTCGTTATCCGCTTAAATATCAAGATCAGGTATCTCTGATTACGATCCATTGCATCGCGTATAAAAAAAATCAATGCACAACGTCTTTCTATACACTGTTTTCCTTCAAGCAGCCGAAGTGTACCATCTGAGGGACTATGCTAATTTTATCGCGAGTTTCAGTACTAAACGTGCGTCACGCAAAAAAAAAAAAAAATAGGTTTTCGATGGAACACGATTACGCTAATTGTTTTCTTATAAAATGATCACAACACATGCTGAGCTGCGACATACATACAGTATTGTGCGTTTTTATAGTGAAGACTCAAAAATTTCCCCGCCTCAACCACTGGCTCATTTGCGGTGAAACTGCACACAGAGCTTGCGTATTATGGTAACTTTTGTATCGTAGCAAGCTTGACAACGGTACTTACTTAGCTGAACCGTGCATGATGCGTAAGCGTAATCGTCTACGTAGAGATCAGCGAACCAAAGCCCGCAAACGACGTTTTTTCGCTGATTGGCGGCAGTGGCGCCTTATGTTTTCGGCACTGAAAAGCGTCTCGACAAGGCCGCCGAGCCGACCGTTGCAAACAATATTCTTTGAAAGGTAAAGCCTCGTTAAATCAGTTGTTCTATTTTTTCCGCTCAATTAGCCGAAAATGTTGTAAGCGTTTCAGTTGAAGCAGACGAAATGGCCGGAACGGCATATTCAAAGGGCCGCGCTTCTCGAAACGCACGCCTCGGCGACCTTGTCGCGACGCTTTCGACTGCCAAGAACAGATGGCGCCACTGCCGCCATTCCGTGAAAAAACGTCGTCTGCGGGTTTTGGTTCGCCGATCTTTACGCAGACGACTGCGTTTTCGCATCATGCGCGGCTCAACTAAGTACCGTTGTCAAACTTGCTACGATATAAAAGTTACCATAATACGCAAGCTCTGTGTGCAGTTTCATCGCAAATGAGCCAGCGGTTGAGGCAGGGAAACTTTTGAAAGTCTTCACGATAAAAACGTACAATACTGTATTAATGAAATACGCCACATTTGAGGAGAATGAGCGAAATAATTGTGCTTTCTGCATGAAGAAGTCATGGAATGGAAGTCAAATTCATGTAAGATAATTCTTTGTAAACCAGAAACTTGGAAACATTTAGCGCCATAGCTTGCATAACAACTTTCAAATATATGCACCTGCAATGCTTGACCTAACCTCACATCCTTTTGTCTCCCGCATTATATGAAGCTTTCCCAGTGCAGCACCAAGTTTAATGATGAAATCAAAGTATCAAAGAAATCTATGAAGTACACAGACTGCACCAGACCACACCATTACAACAAATGAAGTGCTCCAAAACTCACCTTTTTCATTAAAATATTAATTTAGACTTGACATTACCCCAAGAATTCCTTCCCAGTGGATAACTACATGAAGGCTCCTTCGCACTCTACTGTTGTCATGGTATCATAGGCATGAGCAGAAGGGGGCCAAGGTGGGCAATGGCCCTAAAAAATGCGGGAGAAGGGGTGCAAATTTTTTTCGATATTGTCTTGTTTGATGAAACTTGATTGTTTCTGGCACATGCCAGAAACAATCAAGTTTACACCGAGCCCTCCTGTGGCCTCAATAATAGCGATACCTCAGAGTGAGTGAGTGAATAAACTTTATTGCTCTAATAAAGGAGTCTTGCTGCTTGCCCGATGATTGCCGATGTCTTCCAGGCTGAGCGTGGTTGGCGCCCCTAGTTCAAGGCACCACTGTCCCTGGCCATCCGGCATGCGTGGCTCACTAGGTCTCTTTGGACTTTGATATCCCCAGCCACATCCTCTGCTAACACAATATGAAGCGACATGTTGGAGAGGGCTCCAAACAGGAGCCTTCCACAACCTTCACATCCTACACAAGATGTATCTGGAGCAGTATAGGGATACATGTCCGTGGTGCGGGGCAACCCCCACGCTGTATCATATCACATGGGAATGCATACACAATGTAGCTTTCCGAGGTAACAAAGAGCCAAATACGGAGCAGTGGGAGGACCGGCTAACCAGCAGCGATACCTCAGAACATTGCTGCATGGGGCAGTAAGTACGCCTCTCGTTTGGATATGCACAAGCACATAACAGCTAGGACAAGGCTCATTGGCATTTTCACTGCTGTTTTTTATACTAACCGACGTCACCCACTTGTTTTACCTACCAAGACTTGTTACTGTGCCACATGGTGGTTCCCATGCGATGTCAGCTTTAGGCCTTGTATGTCCATCTTGCCAAGCATAAACAAGGTGTACTTTTACGTGTAAAACATCGGTACGACGGTTGATCCAACGATTCAAATGAATTGTGTCATGTATAGCAAGGCACTGATGGAGTATGTGCACTTCCAGTTCTAAATTAGTGCATTTTATGTGCCTAACCTCTGGTCTAAGAAATCATCTGAACCCCTGCAGTACTTCAATCTGCATCGACACTGCGCAGCAAAGGGGACATTTTTTTTCTCCCCTTCACTGAAACAGCGGCCACTATAAATCATGCCTTAAAATGAGGCCTCTGTCGGCAGCAGCATCAGCAGCAACTATGCTTCAGGTTGCCTGACAACAGAAAGCAATACAAACACACAAAGCAGCAGGGGACCAATTTTTAATAACAGCTCTGCACCGGCTGACAAACGAAAGAACACATGTTGCTGTGACCTCGCCTCTTCACTTCACACAAAGAAAACGTGGGCCACAAAAGAAAGACAATGCCACCAACACAATCATTTTTTTTGTTCCAATGCAGGAGCACAGAAATCAAATGTCAAAGTGAAACCACCCTGTTTGCATGCCGCTGAGTGACTCATCTCAGCAACAAATTCCACTCGATTCGCGGGCATTCATGCAGCTCTGTTTTTCAGAACTTAAGCTTCAAGATGTCATCCGAACAGCAGCAGCGCACCTAGGTCAGGGGTTCTCAAGCTTTTTTGCCCCAAGGAATCCCAACAGCCTTCTACATGTGCCAAGGAACCCCTTCAAACAATCAGTCATCACAAGCGTCACAATTGGTTGATGTTGCTTGTGAATCGACCACATAAGCTTTTTCTTGCTTTTTAATTCACTTTTGCAAGTATCGTGTTTAAACTCATAATTTGCACACTTTTTTTCTTTAATTAGGGCTTCCAGAAAGGGGTGCACAAATTCTGTTAAAATTTTCTGAACATGTCCTAAAATCTCTACAAAGGTCATAACACGCAATATATACTGTATACTGCCACCTACATGTAACCTCCCAGCTCGCACCACTCGCTGGCCAACAAAAAAGTTGACTCAGACGTATAGCCACTCCCGCCCTGCCCTATGTTATGTAATTCTCTACGAGATGGCATGATGACACGTACGCAGCTGAAAGCAATAAACGCACAACAATACAACCACAAAGCCAGCCGTCAGAGGCAAATGGAAATAACAGACGATAAAATGGCGCCCTCACGTGCAGCCCAGCTGACCAGCGGCAAACCTAGCAGCAAACGGTTCGATAGTTCCGGATTCCGGCATGCACGCAATTGTTCATCCAGCAAAGCAACCACCAGCGCAATCGAGCCGGATAAAAGCCGTGTGCAGTTCGTTGCCTAGACACTCTCACCTTTCGCAGCCGCACACGACGATGCGGCTCCCCCCCTAATTTCGATAGATACTGCTTTTGCGGCGTAAATAGGTTCGCCAGCGGCAAAACTCCGCCCCAGCGCTGCTGATGCCGTCGAATTGCCTGGAAAAATGCCCAATGAGACACTCACGCTTTCTTTTTTGAAGCGAAAGCGTTACTACGAACCTCGTGCTTCGATCGCCATGTGCCTAGTTTTCACATTCAACTGAGTTACAGGTCAAACCATGAAAGAGAAAGAAACTGAATCAAAAATTGGCGGTGGCTAAACCTGGAGTGAAGCGATAGCTACAGCTGGCTGAGTGGAACTTGGTCACGTGACCAACCACGTGATCAGCCACGCCGTCACGCCGCTGGTAGCTGCTCTGCATCACGCTGAAGGCTCGAAATGCTACCGTAATGTAGCTATCGCTACAATATCCATGACCGGGAGTTGAACCCGCGGCTGCGCGAACAGATTTCCTTTAAGGGCCGCTCAGCGAGACCGCTAGGCTATTGTCGCAGCCAACACACCTCGTGTTAAACTGCCCCACGCTCTCACGCTGTGTATTGGAGAGCATAGTCCTCACCAACTTCCATCTGCTCCGTCCCGCGGCACTGCCTGCTCACCGTCATCTTCTATGTTGCACAAATCCGTGATTTCGCCCAGATCCAAATGTAGTAAACATTCTCTGTCGTTTTTTTGCCTTGGCTGGGCTCGGCTAACTCAGCGGTGCTGCCCACCCTTCCAGTTGGCATGCACACAAGTACAAGCAACACACGTCGCCTTGTGCGCCATACAACTTCCACGCCACCTTGCCGGCGTTCTAAACGTACGTGCATTGGCGCTCAGCGTCTTGGCATACAGTTTGAGAACCCCTGACCTAGGCAGAAGCACAGGGTGGGTTTTTCATGTGAAATGCTGATTTAGGCTGCAAGCAGATTTGTCACACGAACTGAGACGGGAGCGATAGGCGTTGGTCAGAGCGAGAGGCTAAGTTCTTCTTAAATCTTCACAGTGTCCCAAAGAGCGAGTCATTTACCTCCAACACAGCACATATACTTACAGTACTAAGGGAACAACAAGGATACAGTCAGTTCTCAGAGGATCTTAAAAAGCACACGCATGAAGTACACACACATACGCACACACTCCTCAGTGACTAACAAGCCTTGACCAGTAAAGACTGACCAATACAAGCTCTCACATTCCTTCTTTCTGGACATTGCCTAATTTTTCCTTCCAACTGTCCAGTTCACAGCTGAGAAACCCCATGCTGCAAGCCAGCATGCGGCCAATGCCCTCTTCGATGGTAGCACACACAAGTTGGCCGCACGCACAACAATATGGCCACACAGACAGCATGGCAGGTCAATCATGGAGCCAACCAGCAGTGATGAGGCTAGACCAGGGCAGCCACCCAGGAGCAGTGGCAAGTCAGTAGAACTGAACCGTGTGCAGTATGGGCCTTTGTGCCTTGGCTTCAAACTCCTGGATCAGCTCATCTATGTCGTTGTCCAGGTCCTCTGAGTCGCTCATCTGCAAAAAGGATGATGGGGTGCGGCCTCAAAGCCTGGGACAAACTTCTGCTGCGCATTGACCTTCCCAGGCATCGACAAGGGCTTGGGCAGGGCATGTAATGCAAAGGCAAGATAACCGCTGGTTCTTAAGGGTAACAGAGTGGATTTCAAAAGAAGGCACGGGTAGCAGGGGGCGGCAGAAAGTTAGGTGGGCAAATCAGATTACCATATAAATGCATGTAAGGGCCGCAATGTTTTTTCCAGATTCGAGGGCAGATTTTTGGGGTGCGGCCCACACACACGATGTGTGTAAAAAATTTTTTGAAGTAAAAACACACCAATTAGGGAATGAGCGGCATTTATTCTATGTAAAATCATTACTCGCAGAGTATTCCGACTCCGAGATGGAGCGCAGCATGTTCGCTGCCAACGAGTAGCCGTTGTTCCGCGCTTCCATCACTCAGGAGAGCAGCTCTTCTTTAAGTTCGGGAAACTTGCACGGCTTGCCTTGGAAAGCGCGCTTTTTGCAGCTTGTGTTCCTCAATGCATCCTTTTGGTTGCACCATCGTCGGACACACTTCTCGGCAACGCTGAATTTCCTGCCCGCCACGTGCTTGCCGTGTTCGACAGCAAACTCCCAGCCGTGTAGCTGTTAAGGTGCTTGCCCATCATGCTAAAACTGCAACGCTCGACAAAAGCACGCAAGAGCCACAACCACGGTGAACTAACACGTGACTGACGCCACCACAACTCACGTGTCCTTGACACCCACAAAAGTAGCCACCATAACAAAAGGCTGGAGCTGGTGACACTGATGCCGATATGGATAGCGGGAGCTCGCGGCGGAAGAGAAATCTGATGATGATGAGCCGCGGCTTCAGGCACCATCCGTTGAAGCTCCCGTGCGCATGTGTCGCCTTCGCAATCAAGCGCCGTTGCTCGGAGCCGGAGCTGATCGCGGAGGCCACGGCACGTGCATTTCGAAGGTTATTCCAGCATGGGTCATGGAAAAATTGGGTGCGGCCCATACACGGGTGCGGTCCTTACAGGTGTTTGTAAGGTAAGGAGTTTTCAGGAATATGGTGGCTGCAGCTGGCAAAGGACAGGGTTCATTGGAGAGACACAGGAGAGGCCATTGCCCTGCAGTGGGTGTAGCCAGGCTGATAATGATGATGACCTTCCCAGGTGCCACGAAACTCAAGCAGGAAGAGATGGAATATAGTTGATATGATTTCCCAGCCTATACATTCAAAATCAGAGACAATAAAAAAGTCCGATAGAGTTAGACTATTTTTCTTCCAGTTAATACGCTTCCGGATGACACATTTTTTACCTACTACGTTAAACAGTTGGACAAATTCTATTCCTGCAAATGTTGTTTCACATGGTGCGATGCAAAATAAAATACAGCCCAGTCGCTTTGTTGCTGCAATGACAATCACAGCCGCTATTTAACTTGGCATGGCGCAAGCGACTTTCCAATGAAAAGAAATGCTGTGCCAAATATAAATGTCAAACATCTTATTATACAGACATCAAAAGAGTCTCTGGAAATTTAGCACAGCTTTTCAAAGTGCTGAAGATTCTAAGGAAGGAAGGAATAGGCTCGACGTGGTATTACACAGCGAGATCAAATTGTGAACAGGACGAGAAACATAGGGACATGCTCTAACCAAAGGCACTGAATAGGCCAAAGCATTACCACGTCAAACAAGGCGGCTCGTTGAAAGGAAGCGAAATTGCGTGCCTTGGCTACCCCTTAAAAAAAAAAAAAACTCCGCATCTGGGAAAAAAGAATACAGCACTAAGACTGCAAGCTAAATCCCCAATCAACAAACATTTGGTCCATAAAGTATCTTGGCACTTTGTACTGAGGGCTAAAAGGTCACATAATAGGAACACGTTCTATTTAACTCATGCTTCGTTTGGTGACTAAAATAAGATGCTCCGCTCACAGCTGCAAACATACAGCATGCACAAGAACAAAAACGGGCACAAAGTTGCCAAACCTTTGGTTTCCATTCCATGGGCAATGCAATGATAATTTGTTTAAAAAAGCCTTGCTGCAATTTCTTTTTACTGTGATCTCGCAAATATGTGCAAGCCAACAGCAGACATTCTACAAAATGTTTAACCAAGCCACCACTAACAACGGACACTGGTGCGCAAGTTGGTATGACATAATAAGGATAAAACAGCAATGAAGGAAGATGAGACAAGACAAAGTACTGTGTCTTGTCTCTTCTTCCCTCGTCCTTGTGCAGGTGCGCTGTTTTAGCCTTGTTAGGCCACCACTGTTTCTGTGAACTGTTACAATACAAAAAAAAGGGATTCTTTCTTTTAAGCATCACTTTTAGTATCTTCAAAATATTCCTTCCAGCTCGTAATTAACTGCAACCGCAGAAAATTGTAATCTTATTTGTCATACTGCCTAATTACGGCACATTTTACCCCATTTTCAACAGATCTGAAGCTATTTGGCATACTGCGTAATTGCAGTAGTATGCCAATTTTACCCCATTTTCAACAGAGCTGAAGCTATTCGGCATACTGCCTAATTACAGCACATTTTACCCCATTTTCAACAGAGCTGAAGCTAAGACAAGCACAGAACTACAGCAGAACCTCATTGATATGTTTAGTAAAAAAATTCGGGAGAAAAGTACATTATCCGGGAAAACCTAGGATCCAAAAACCACTGTGGTTTTGAAAAATGTCTAAAAAAAAGTACAAAGGCATCTATTGGCACTTTCACTTCCTATAAAGGATGGTCAGTGCTTGTCAGCGCAATAGCTGAAGATATCCTTTTCGGAGCTTGTAGGCTTCTATCCGCATTTGCATGGTCCTTAGCAGGAACGAAACTCCGCAACATATCCAGACTAGCAACAGGAAAGCAGCCAAGATTTCTTCGTTGTCACTGCTGTCATTTACAGATGTTTGCGTGTCCCCAGGCTTGTATTCATGCATATCTTCAGTTCTGGATGCTTTGCCCCATTTTCCTATGCACTGCAGCAAAGCAGCCCTGGCTGCCGACTGTCGATGGGCTTCTGCTGATGCCGTATGCCCCAGGCTCTATTCTTTCTTATGTTAAAGGGGCTCTGAAAGGGGCTCTCAATAAAGATGCAGTACTCCTGGGATGTTAAAGGATGCTGCTTCACAAATATCTTCCAGCAAGAACTTTTTTAATGCACTTGTACAAGCTGAGTTATCTCAAGACTGAAAACGGCGCGAGAAACGAGACAAGATAGAGAGAAGCAACACACACACAGCACCGAACTTACAACTGAGTGTATTTCATGCGAGAGTGCAATTAATGCAGGGAGTACACATAAAAACTAAAAGAACACCATGATATAAGAGTGATACTATTGCAGGTCAATATCTAAAAAGGCTATCTCTTTTCTCGATAAGCGAAGAGACGGCACGCTCAAGCACTTGTCATCTCTCGTGTGGATGACGAAAGCTTCGTATAGTTCTCGTTTTTGTTGGCTTGTGTTTTTCGCGCCATTTTCAGTCTTGAATCATGAACCAACTGGCCCAACAATCCTCCCTTTCCGAGTTATCTGTAGCCAAAATTTTAATTTCAGCCTCTTCGCGCCTATCCTTCTCTCATCACTTTCTGCATGCTCAAAGGTCAGCGCTCCTCCGCCGGCCCCACTGCAGGAATTCCTCAGGGGGTGGGGGGGAACTTCCTGACCCACCAAGCAACGCTGCTGACTGGCCGCAGCCATGGCGGCTGTGTGACGCCTGAGAGAATCGAACCAATAGCCATCTTCGAACAGAATTATGCAGCAGCATGCAATGGAGGAAAGCGCGAGCATGAAATTGTCGCCGGAAAGGGCTCACCAACTTTCACACGCGATTGTGGGTTCTCTGCTGCATGTGGAAGCATGCTGCATGTGCTGCATTGAGCGAGTTTATGACTCTCCTTGGAAAGTGTTTTACAGCCCCTTTAACAGACCTACAGATGGTCACCAAATGTCTCATATGATTAGAATTTGGTGAAATTGTGAATGTACTTATCGGAAAACCGTGTTATCCGGGAATGTGTTAAGCGGAAGAAAACCAGTGTAACCATATGGGGCGCATTCATTGCTCACAATTTTCATCATATAAACGGGGCACCTATCAACAAGGTTCTGTTGTATGTGCTGCTGCCCACACATTTAACACGAATGCTTGAATGCATGGCTTCCACAGATATTAGTGCCACTGGGCATTGGCCACTGGGTCTAAGTCCATGCTGGGGTGGCAGCAGGGCACCCGCTATCACCAACCGCTGCAAACACATCGCGCAATATAGTCTCAGATCAAGCAGCCAACACCCAGCGGTACTTATGACAGCACAAGCCATGCACTCAAGCGTACATGTTATGCATGCGGGCAGCAGTATGCATGCCTCTATAAGGCATGAAGCAGCACACTCAGAGATTGTCAGCCAGGGCAAGTGCAGCGTGGTCATTTCGATGCAAGCACTTTCTCCCTTACTGTCACATGCACAAAAGTCATGTATGCTCACCATCTGTGCCATCTCACAGATGAGGAATGCCCCAATTGTGGCCTCCTCGTGGTTGTCCTGGATGTCCAGGTTGATGATGTGCACCGGTGTGTTGTCGCATGGCAGTCGGCTGGACAGCTCTGCATACGGCGCAATGACAAAAGGAACAAAGCAAAGTTTAAAGAGGCACGCTGGTTTTCGAGAACAGATAATCTGCAAAAGCCTCAGTTCACTGGACGCAGAGCTTTCAAACTTAAGATACTATTTCTATGTCGTGAATCTACATATGGCTCGCAATAACAATTTGTGAAGTGAGAGTGTTAACCTAACTTCACATCAAAGTGGCGCCTTTTCAACACAGGTTAAAGACTGCAGCAGATCAGCAGGTCAGGGCACGTAGAACAATGTGCGGTGTTGCCAAACATGACAAGCATGCAGTGTTCAAAGCAAAGTTCTGAATAAACAGCTCAGAACACTTAATTAAATCGCAGAATAGCCATGCTCTAAACACAGTTCTATTACTGTAGAACCACTAATGATTGCGTTACCAGAAACAAACATAAAACATCTTACTGTTGATACCATAAAGTACATAGCAAAGCGCCAATAACTTTCCCCGCAGTACCCATATCTCTATTAAGAAAAACATTAAAAAACCTATTTTCAAATTCCTTTCACACTAACAACCTTACTAATGAAAAAACTTGCAAATTTTTCACTCTCCTAGAGTGGAAAGTGAGAATGAGAGGCATACCACATTCGGCAAGGCTTTTGTGGTGTGCAACTACATATCCATGAAGCGCTGCTTTATGTTTCTGACGTTCAACTAGGTCAGCTGTTGCCCCACTAGCAAATGCATGGACGACCTGAATGGCAATAAAGACGCAGTCTGCCCTCAGCGTATGGCTTGGCTGTGGCAGCCATATTCCTTGGGAGGCGAAATGCAAGAACATTCGCATACTGTGCGATGTCAGAATAGTAAACACATCATAAAGAAACCCGGGCGATCAACATTAATCCAAAGTTCTCTATTCAGGCCACCTCCTGCACTACCCCCTTCATTCCTTCCCTCAAGGCGCAGCTCAGTATCCACTGAGAGTGCGGCAGTTAGTTTAGTTGAGTTTATTTCCTTAAAGACCCCTATTCAGGGGTATTACATAAGGGGTGGGACTACAGATATAACATGAGGTTCTAATCTAACATGAGCTGCGTTAACTCTTGGTGGAATCTTGATGGACAGGTAATGGCTGCGACTTGGTGGGGAAGGCCGTTCCAGCCAGATGCTGCTCGGGCAAACAAGGCCGAGAATACAGTAGTACGGGAGCGTGGACGGACAACTTGAAGCGGATGACCAGCGCGCTGAGATATGTGCAGGCGGCGTACGATGTAGGGTGCTTCGTGCAATGAACTGTTGAAGAATTTGTGAAAAAGGCAGAGGCTAGCAATGCGCCGGCAGTGGGAAAGAAGTGACAAGTTAATTTCAGCTTTCAAAGACGATACACTGATGTCCTATGAATATGCGGAATGAATGAATCCAACAGTGCGATTTTGAAGCGTTTGAGGTTAGCCTTCAGATAGTTTTTGATGGGGATCCCAGATGGCGGATGCATATTCAAGTTTAGGTCTTATCAGTGACTTATATGCTAGTAGTTTCAAATGTTTTGGTGCATGGTGTATGTGGCGTTTGAGGAAACCTAGTTTTTTGTTGGCCGATGAAATGATGTTGGAAATGTGCGCATTCCAGGATAGGTAGTGTAGCTTACCCTTCCATTCGGCACATTTGTATCTGTAAATCCCAGCGCACCTTCAGAAATTGTCCCCTAAGTCGCTTATTGCATGGGTGATAAGAAAATTTTGGAGCCCCCTAGCAACTGCATGAACTTATCCACCTAATACTGCTGTTACACGGGCATTTCTGTTTTCACTCAAGTCCGATCCCGGCAGAAGTTCTGAGCGTGCTTCACATGCAATGCTGCTACACGGTCCAACTCAATCCCGAACAGAGAATCTAACTCGTAAACGACAGGTGGCACTGCATACCTGTGTGGTTGTGTAAATGGTGGCAAATAAACATGTCTGCAAGGAAGGAAAAGCAAACAGAAAAACTTCTCATCAAAAATACCATGCCTGTTATGCAGCTACACGAAGTTCCATCACAAACGCAAGCAAAATCACTGGTTGGTGCACACGAAAACCATCTCTGTTTACTGCTCAGGTAGGCAGCACTGAGGGTGCGAACAAAATGTTGGAAATCACGCCATGTTTATAGCCTTCATTGAATTCCCTTCTGCATGTTTCATTTTTATTTCGAATTCAACTGTTTCCTGAGCATGAGGATAGCAGCCCTCAATCGCATTTCCGGAGCCGGCTTCGGTCGATCACGATCAGGCTCCATAGCTACTGCAATGGCCATGTAGCAATGCAGGATCTGCACAAAGTTCGATCCCAATCAGAGGTGTTCATGTGACAGTGGTATAACAGTGACAGTGACGATGACAGTGGTATTTCAGAATAAACGAAACATGGCATTTGCTTCCCTTTTCGCAGCAATACCTGCATCAGTATATGACCTCTTCCCTTCGGACTTGACCTTTTCCCTCGGACACTTTATGGCTGAGAAGAAAAATTGTGCCCCAAGAATAATGCCATATCAGTGAATAAACACCTGTATCATCCCACTCAATAATATGAACTAGAATCTGTAATACTGAGATGCCTGCTAACAACAAACAAACAAGTCATCATAACGGGCATGTCCGAGAGAGGACCTGCCCCAAGTGCAGCAAAAGCATGTGTGACTCTCACCACAAAATGCATTAAAACGACTGCATTTGGAAGAAAACAGCCAGAGAAAATGCTGCCGGCACGACTCACCCTCAACAACTTGGTCGTAGACCCGCTCCTCCACTGTGAAGATGACGTCGAACTTTTCATAGCAGCTCTGGAACCGCTCTGGGTTCGGCTTTATCCGCCGGTTCCGATCCAGCATGTGTAGAATGCCGTTTTGTGTGTATCTGCAGTTGCACACCGTCAAGAAAGTGGGCTGCCCAGGACACTTAATAGACGTGGAAAGGTCTCCTCCGAAATGGCCATTCAAGAAATGTCGACCGCATTAAACGGCAAAAAACACAAGGCGCTGACGCACAACGTGTTGTTTTATCCTTAGTCCTGTCAACGTTTCTTGAATAGTGCTAAGTTGTAAGACCATGCAAATAACCAACAAGCCTAGCTTGAAAGTTATTAGCTTATATTACATAAAAACTTTCTGCTAAAGGTAAGATTAAGAATGCTAGCAAATTTATCTGTGTTCATTATAAAAATAGGTTCAATAAAATAATATTCTAACCGGATCAAGATGACTCCCTACAACTCTACGCTAGTTGCGTCTTCTTTAGAGTGCTGTTTTTTTTTTTTTTTAAAGGGGCTGTGAAGAGGGCTTTAATGAAGTTGCGGCATGCCTGAGATATTGAAGCACGCCGCTTCACAAATAGTGTCCAGCAAGGATTTTTTAAATGCGCTTTGTAGAAGCTGAGTTATCTGTAGTTAAAATTCGAATTTCAGCGTCTTCGCGCCTTTTCCTCTCTCGTCACTTTTTGCACGCTGGAAGGTGGGCGCTCCTTTGTCGACCCCCCTCTGGAAGCGGAGCTTAGCGAACCGCCGGAGATAAGCAGCTTATTGGCCGCGGCCACGGTAGCTGCCTGACGTCTGAAAGAATCTAACCAATGGCCACTTCTCACCTTGTCTACGCAGATGCGGGGAACGGAGGAGGGTGCGAGCATGAAAAAGTCGCCGGGAAGGGCTCGCCAACTTTCGCGCGTGATTGTGGGTCGTCTGCTACATGTAGAAGAGTATTATTTCGCTCTGGTTTTCATGGCAACGCAGTGCAGTGATTAAGTGAGTTAATGTGCTCTCCCCGGAGGGCGTTTCAGAACCACTTTAAGGCTTAGTTCTACCTACTCAACCGCAACACCCTGTATATCCCTGTGAGTGTGGCCAGCACAAGTAAGGATACAGGGCCTTGTCCTTCTCCATCAGGTCCTGGTACATCTGCTCGTATGTGACCCCAAAGTCGTACACATTGGGCTTGTCTGGTGCTGAGCCCGGCAGCTTCACCTGGGCGCCCGATCCAAACGACCGCACCTTGAAGCCCTTCTTACTGCACCAGGAGGAAAGCACAGTGAGGGACAATTTGACAAGGGGTAGTGCCACTATGCGAAGCTGGCTAGTCAACGTCCAGCACAGCAACTTCTACATGGTGGAAAAATTTGACACGCAGAGAGGAGCAAGTGCTCACAATGCTTGGAGACATATGTGCCAAATCTGAAACAAGCCGTGTGTAATAAGACATGCCCACACGAGTAGTTACGGCCACAAGTTGAAATGCAAGTTGTACAACACATATTAAAATGCACCAACATGTGCTAAAATACGTTTTCTTCCCAAAAACTAAAAAATTGTGCTAAGGAGAAGTAGAGAACAGCAACTTCCATCGTTTTGTACAGCAGAGTATGCACATCCATGGCATGTACTAAATTTCTCAAACATTTTTTAACTTGCAGCCTACACACCTCCACAAGAAGGGGACATGGCCACAAACAAATGCATTTATTAAGCAGATGGGCCACAAGGCAGATTAAATAGCTGGCTTTGCAGTAACTTTCAACATGGGGTTTGACAGGGCAAAGTTGTAGGCCATGACAAAAAAATCGCAACAGACGCAGGACAGTGGGAGAAGAGAACACAGGGTGGTACTTACAACTCAACTCAGTTGTAAGTGCCGCCCTGCATTGTCTTCTCCCTCTGTCCTGCGTCTGTTGCGATTTTTTAGTCATAATGGGGTTTGAAGCATACATATGCGCAGATATCAAAGAAGTTCACTAAAAAGAAGGCCTGCCAGTAGTTCATCTTGGGAATACCCAACTGCTAGTGCATGCTAATTGCAGATCACAACAGCTTTTCACTGCATCATTGGAAACCCTTGCATGTGCTTCGAAGTTTAAGTTGGCCCGTTTTAGCTCACAAGCAAAAGCAGTGCAGGACACAAGCCCAATGTCCATGGCGCCACAAGTTGCGCTATGTTGATATGATATTGGGAGAACAAGGCTTGCACAGGCCACTAGCTCACTGCCAGCTCTGGGTGCTACAACTTTGAGCAGAGCAGTATTTGTTGACATAAGTCAACGTTGATGTAAAACCTTGATGTAATGTTCTGCTTGGCTAAGCAGTACGCACACCTGGAGTGCGCAAAAAGCAGCAGAGCGCACTTGAAGCGGTTTCACAGCTTTTTGGAAACAGGCTACACAGTGGCAGGGAAAGTTTCTTGACATACAGAAATTGTCTATGAAAAGCAGTTTCTAGCACCTGCTTAGTGCTTGCACCATAAGGGAAATCTGTGAGGGCATGAACACACAGAATAGCACGCAGTTCAAATCATGAGCACGGTGAGGGAAGATGATTACCCCCACATTTCTCGACTAGTAATGAGTGGCCGCTAAAAGCTGTTTGGAACGTCAGCATGTGGACTGGGCGCATATGAAGAATAACTTTAGTCACAGAAAAGTGGGAGCCATGTGCTATAATGCCCTGCAAATAAGTTTTTCAGAGTTTAGATATCTGGCCAAGCTTTCTGGGAAGCAGGGGTTTATAGATATCATGCAAGGTTAGCAAGTTAATCACGGATGCCAACTTCTCCACCTGCTGCTAAAATGAAATGTGGCTAAAGCTAGTTGAGGTGGTCCCATGTTCCAGTAACAAAGCCTCAACAAGCACAAAACCAGACTACACAGTGGCAGGAATGCATCAGACTACTGCCCTGGCACTCTAAGGTCATAATCCTTTGAGCTACAGAGAAAACATGTTGCACAAACTGTCAATCAGCACTGACAATGCAGTGCTGAAGTGTCTTACGCCATTCTTGCCATAACTTAAGACGTACTGGTACAGAGTTATGACCAACAATATGTGACATCCCGCAGAGGAATTCCTGCTACTGCAAGCATGGCCCCCAATAAAACATACACCGCTTTGTCCCACAGCCATGAGACTGCACCTAGCACTTGCTCCATTTGGTTTTCGAAATTGTACTTAGTCACTGAATGAGTCACACCAATGGCGAATGGCCACACTCAAGCCATGCCCTAAGTACAAATTCAGTAGGTAGGTAGTAGAACTAAACAAATGAACTATGCGCCCTCTGCACATTAACAAATCACAGCTTGGACTGATGTACTGCCCTAAATCACTCTGAAGCAAAGCGTAGGAGCCCATGATGTCCCAGACCATCGAAGTACCCTGACAAGAAGGCACTACAAGTGCCCAGTAGTATGTGTGAGAAATTTTGCTTCCTTCATACAAACTCTATTCCCATGCAGCCTGTTTTTCAGCATTACAACCAAGGCACCAATGGCCGTCGCAGTTACCAGGCAAGTCTTACAGTTCCAAGTTCATTAAAGTCTCTCTCTTACAGTTCCAAGTGCAATTGTCTACACACTTATAGAGCTGACTGACAGTACTCTGCAGTCAACGCCCCACCAACAGCACCGTTTTTCCCGTTTTTGCTTTGCCACTGTGAGGCTGGCTCAGAATAAAGCAACTCAACACACACCAATATGTCTAAAATACCGCGGACCCGACAACGCGGCTGTGTGACACGCATCGCTCAAGTCACAAGCGTCGATAACGCGTGCTGCCGCTTCAGCCCAACACCAGATCCTAGTTTGCTGATGGGCTCCTGACGCAAGGATTCGCTTATGAAAGAAATCCGCTGCTTTAACGGTGTCCGGCTTTCAGTTGCGAAAGTGAAGCAGGGGTGCGAGCATAAGCGCGGCACACACCATCATCCTGCACTTGGGATGACTCGAACTCAGGCCGCCCAGTTTCCTCCACAAAGGCTGTTCACAACCAACTGAAACCATGTTTTCGATACTACAAAGCACCGTGTAATGGTGTTACGTCACGTACATTGTCATTCACGTTAGCAAGTTCCCTGCGAAACCGCTCAACCTAAATCACAAACCGAGGAAAAGCAGGTTTCAAATCGCTTCTTGGACGTTATTCATTGGCCCCACCACATCCCGGCGGTTCCTTCTGTTAATGCTCCAAGCGGTTTCCTCAAGCAGAAAACGACGTTTCACAGCCAGTTGGCAGACCATGGCTGGCTGGGCAACCGGTTAGCGAGCAGCAATTAGACCAACCAAGCGGGGTGGCGGCTACACACCTCAGGAAAGCGTGCGCTTCCATGCTTCGGTTTTGGTTGCTCGAACAGACGACGGCGAGCCTCAGTGACCCGGGCATTGTTCGCGGTGGTGAGTGGGCCGGGAGATTCTCAAAATTACTATGAGGACGCCACGAAGGCGAGCGATCCCGGTTGCACGACCGACTTGCGCGAGTGATAAGGGGGAACAACCATGCCCCGAACCCGCACGCCGACGAGGGACACCCGGCGTGCTAAGCGACGCTAGGCGAAAGACTGATCAAAGCGGACTAGAACGATCTTTTAACGGTATGACTGTCATCTGGACCAAGTGGCTACGAGGAAAAGGTGCGAACACATGACAGTCCACCCGAGCAACACGGCCGACCGGTTCTGAGAATGAAATAAAAGATATTGCAAAAACAGCGTCACATTGAGCAAGCGGACCAGTGCCGCAGAAAGTGTTGCGCAACAAAGCCAAAATACTAGCTTATTTAAATAACATATAAAAAATTGCTTTTACTTTTTGATTATATCACAATATAAGATTGAATTTCAAAATATTTAATTTGGGTTTATAAATTGGTGCCAAGATTAATGCAGTAACAGGCTTGAGGTCAAACTGCGAGACCAAGTATGGATGCCAGAAAAAAATTAAACGCATTATAAATGCTTAATAACAAATAAAAGTTAACAAACTAACAATTTATTGATTATTAGTTTCAAACTTTGTTACGAAATGTTTTTTTATAAATTATATAAATATAAAGTTTATCAATAAACAAATAAGCCTACAAAGAACGTAATATTAACTGTGACTCAAGTAAAATTAAATGTCACGTTGCGAGTAATTGCTTTTATACTTAATAAACTTTTATTTACACCCGCCAGGGCGAACGCAGCTCGTGATTCGTGAACAAAAAACAT